>NW_015388672.1:231609-233839 GCF_001527695.2 Protobothrops mucrosquamatus | reverse complement strand
ACGAGATCTGTAATACCATCAAACATCCACATCTGCCTATCCCAGGTCCTTGGGAAGGACTCGATAGGTAGACAAAATGCCAAATCCAGTCTGAACATCTGGCTGACTGTGCGATGATCCATAATAATAATAATAATAATAATAATAATAATAATAATAATAATAATAATAATAATAATAATAATAATAATAATAATAAATGAACGCATGAATAGATGAATAAAGTGCAGGATCCGATCCTAAGACCCAGTTAGCATCTTTTCCTCTGCAGTGCAGGGCACCCAGTATTTCCTAATTAAAATCCCATTTTTTAATTGAATCCCAGGAGCTGGAAAAACGGACCACGTTTCTAGTTTCCTGACTCCCTGACTTTGAACGTGCCCGTCTTTCTCCGTTATGAATCTCTTGGCATTTATCTCTGGATTAGAGACACTCACCTGTCACACAGCGGCATCCTGAGGATTCATTAACTTAACGTTCAGACAACTTATTGAATATGTAAAGGAGCGCTGAAGTGGAAATATTAATAATCATCTTAATGTTTAGCCACAGAAGCTCGGATCCCGGGGAGAAAGGGCACAGGCTGTTTTCCCAAGGAAATAAACAGATGCTGGCTTATTACAAACCCTTTGCTTGCTGTTTTGCAGAGACCATTAAACACAGGCAACCACATTGGACTCGATCCCTTAAGATTGGGGGCAAGAAAAGTTGTAAAATGGGGCAAAAATCCACTGTGGCCGTTAGTCTGTAGTTCCTAGAGGGCCGGGCTCTGTACCTGGAAAAAGCCGAGGAAAGGTGTTTTTCCTATCAAGGTAAGCACTGTAATAATAATAATAATAATAATAATAATGATGATGATGATAATAATAATAACAACAACAACAAAGTTGGAAGGGACCTTGGAGGTCATCGAGTCCAACCCCCTGCTCAGGCAGGAAACCCTACACCATTTTGGACAAATGGCTGTCCAGTCTCTTCTTAAACACTTCCAGTGTTGGAGCATTCACCCGCTTCTGGAGGCAGGTAGTTCCACTGGTTAATTGTTCTAACTGTCAGGAAGTTTCTCCTTAGTTCTAGGTTGCTGCTCTCCTTGATTACTTAACTTCATAGTCTTCATGCCCTGGCTGTCCTACAAAGGAACTGGCCTGGATTCGAACACAGATCTTTCCTCTTAAGACCTCCACCCATTTTCCTCCTCATTCTAAACCTATTCTACGTAATGTGAGGCATAAAAGATACAGGCTCTGGCTTAAAAAACCCCGAACTCCTAAAACAGTGGACCCCTTGATTGGTATTTTTGGTTTAATGGGATAAAGGAAAAAAGGATTAAACTGAGGTGAGAATGCTGGTCCCTCCATTTCCAGTTTAGGAACGTTCCAGAAGCATCTGGTTGGTCACTGTGGGAAATTATATGCTGCATTGGTCAAATGGCCCCTGGCTTCAACCCCTACAGAGCTACTGTGATGTTCTTGTATTGACTGCACTGAATTTTAAACTCTTTGAAATGAAAAAAAAAATGACGTTTTTGTTCCGGCTGCCCCGTAGTCTTGAGTTCTGCTTAGTGACGGGTGTTTAGCTCTCTTTTTTTGCATGTGCCTTCAAATCAGTCTTGACTTCTGACTGTCTGAACAGGTGCGTCCAGTTTTCCTGGCAAAGTTTTTCAGAAGTTGTTTGCCATTGTCTGCTTCCTGGGGCTGAGGGAAAGGGACTGGGCCAAGGTCATCCGCCCGGTTTTGTGCCTAAGGCAGAACTAGAACTCACAGTCTCCTGGTGACTGGCCTAAAGTCATCCGGCCTGCTTTCATACCTAAGGTGGGGTCTAAATCTCACAGTCTCCTGGTGATTGGCCCAAAGTTACCATGCTGGCTTTCCTGCCTAAGGCAGGACTAGAACTCACAGTCTCCTGGTTTTGGGCCCAAAAGCACCTAAGTAGCTTTCATGCTTAAAGTGGGACTAGAACTCACAATTTCCTGCTGATTGGCTCCAGATCAATCAACTTGCCTTCCTGTCAAAGGCAGGACTAGAACTCACGGTCTCCCGGTGATTAACCCAAAGTCATCCAGCCGGCTTTGTGCCTAAGGCGGGACTAGAACTCCCGGTCTCCCGGTGATTAACCCAAAGTCATCCCGCCGGCTTTGTGCCTAAGGCGGGAGTAGAACTCACGGTCTCCCGGTGATTAACCCAAAGTCATCCCGTCGGCTTTGTGCCTAAGGCGGGACTAGAACTCACGG
>NW_015388672.1:210252-231180 GCF_001527695.2 Protobothrops mucrosquamatus | reverse complement strand
GTCTCCCGGTGATTAACCCAAAGTCATCCAGCCGGCTTTGTGCCTAAGGCGGGACTAGAACTCCCGGTCTCCCGGTGATTAACCCAAAGTCATCCCGCCGGCTTTGTGCCTAAGGCGGGAGTAGAACTCACGGTCTCCCGGTGATTAACCCAAAGTCATCCCGTCGGCTTTGTGCCTAAGGCGGGACTAGAACTCACGGTCTCCCGGTGATTAACCCAAAGTCATCCTGCCGGCTTTGTGTCTAAGGCGGGACTAGAACTCACGGTCTCCTGGTGATTAACCCAAAGTCATCCCTCCGGCTTTGTGCCTAAGGCAGAACTAGAACTCACGGTCTCCCGGTGATTAACCCAAAGTCATCTCGCCAGCTTTGTGCCTAAGGCGGGACTAGAACTCACGGACTCCTGGTTTGTATCCTATACTGCCTTAACCAATGTTGGTTCTCAACCTGAAAAACAAAAGACACCCCACCGGATTGATTCACCCCTTAAAACAAAAAATAAAACGGAAGGAAGGAGAGACTGTTATGATCTTGAAATGAAAGCTATAAAAGCTAGAAACAGGTTTTCCGCTGCCAGAAAACTGCATTTTGCCTGCAGATACAGTCTGATTATCATGCCAAGTAGAACGAAACATACAAAGCTAGCCGTGTGTGCACATTTTTTTTTGCACACCCCTGCCCCTATTTTCTCTCTGGAAGATTTCACAGAAGTTTCTCCATAATGCAGACTGAAGCTTTTCTCAGAAATTCAGAACTACCTGGACAGTTTTGGGGCGCTTGCTTTTAATGATTTATAGCAGAGCCATGTCTACCTGTATTCGGATGAAAGTCTTACTGTGTTCACTGGGGTAGGTGGAGCAGGTTAATAAAAAGAGGACTGCACTCCAAAATGATGTATAATTAAAAGAGCCTTTTGCCATTCTTCCTTTAAAAAAAATATTGCAGTTTCTGTATATAAATCAAAATAAATCACACTGAAATTAAATAGCAAATGCTAGTGATCAACTATAGATCAGTAACTTGTCAAAGTTTTATGTTTTATAAAGTTTAAATTCATTACATTCGCCTCCCTCCCTTTTCTTTCTTTCTTTCCTTTTTCTTCCTTCCTCCCTCCCTCCCCCTCTTTCTTTCTTTCTTTCTTTCTTTCTTTCTTTCTTTCTTTTTCTTTCTTTTTCTTCCTTCCTTCCTTTCTCCCACTCTCCCTTTCTTTCTTTCTTCCTTCCTCCCTCCCACTCTTTCTTTCTTTCTTTCTTTCTTTCTTCCTTCCTTTCTTTCTTTCTTGCATTCTTTCCTCCCCCCCCTCCCCACATTAAAATGTGTCTATATTCTGGTGTGTTTTTCTACTAAATGCATACTTTTGGGAGGGGAAATGAATTTCTTTACTACAACATTCCCAAAACATTTTCAGGTATGCTTTTCAGTAGGGAATACATGGCATTTTTCAATGAAAGCTTTATTCCTACAGTATTTGATTTGATTTGATCAGTTCCCATTCAATTCGACAGGCGAGAATTTACTTCCCAAATTTATGGAAGGGGGAAAGTGTGGAACAATTTGGCTCTTTTATGACTCATGGACTTCAACTCCCAGAATTCCTGAGCCAGCATGGCTCAGCTTGGAAACCTCTCCCTTTCCCCTCAGCGTGGCTGGCTCAGGAATTCTGGGAGTTGAAGTCCACAAGTCATAAAAGGGCCAAAGTTTCCCTCATGCTGGCTCAGGAATTCTGGGAGTTGAAGTCCACGAGTCATAAAAGAGCCAAGGTTGCCTACCCCTGGTATAGGGTTTCCTGCCTGAGCAGGGGGTTGGACTAGATGGCCTCCAAGGTCCCTTCCAACTTTATTATTATTATTGTTGTTGTTGTTGCTGTTGTTGTTGTTATTATTATTATTATTGTTATTATCTGATTAGAATACATGCATTTTTCACACGAGGAGGAGGGGCAGAGAAGCCCATTTTCCAAAACTCACTAAACTTCCCTCGCATCCCGTGGGAACGAGGCTCAACCCGGCCCCTGACTCCCCGTCGATAAAATCCCGTGCTCCACACCATTTAATAAAATGGTTTTATCATTCATCACTGCAGAGAAGACGGTTACTCGGGGTCATCTACAAGCCAACGTTTGGCCGCCTTGCAAAGAACAAGTCTCATCTTTTTTTTTTTTTTTTTAAGTCTTACAAAATGCCGGGTGAAGTTATCCTTTTGCAGCCAATCACAGACATACACACACACAGCAAGCGAGCGAGCGAGGTATATTATATGCAGACAAAATTTGATTTTAAAGAGAAATCTATTTTTGGCAGACCAATCTGTCCAAACGTGAATGGCAAGGATGGGGCTTATTAAATCATCTAATCCAACTCTTTTGGCTCGTGAAAAATGGCCTTGTATATTGCGTTCGGCTGGCTGGTAGCCTAACCTGATTATCTTAACTGCCACAAACAAAAAAATAATAATTGAATTGTGTCACTGTGCTTTTTTTTTTCTTTCTTTCCAGGGGGGAGGCACAAAGGCTTCCTGGAGGGAAGAAGTTGAAACAGTATATGTCCAGGATGTGAGGGGGGGGGTGTCTGTAGATATTTTCTCAGCCCTCTTTCTGACCCGTGCAACAATAATAATAATAATAATAATAATAATAATAATAATAATAATAATAATAATAATAACAACAACAACAACAACAACAATAATAAAAAGTTGGAAGGGATCTTGGAGGTCATCTAGTCCAACCCCCTGCTCAGGCAGGAAACCCTAGACCATTTCAGACAAATGGCTGTCCAGTCTTTTCTTAAAAACTTCCAGTGTTGGAGCATTCACAGCTTCTGGAGGCAGGTTGTTCCACTGGTTAATTGTTCTCACTGTCAGGAAGTTTCTCCTTAGTTCTAAGTTGCTTCTCTCCTTGATTAGTTTCCATCCGTTGCTTCTTGTCCTGCCTTCAGGCGCTTTGGAGAATAGCTTGACTCCCTCTTCTTTGGGGCAGCCCCTGAGATATTGGAAGGTTGCTATCCTGTCCCCCCTCGTCCTTCTCTTCATTAAACTAGACATACCCAATTCCAGCAACCGTTCCTTATATGCTTTAGCCTCCAGTCCCCTGATCCTCTTTGATGCTCTTCTCTGTACTCTTTCTAGAGTCTCAACATCTTTTTTACATCGTGGTGACCAAAACTGGATGCAGTATTCCAAGTGTGGCCTTACCAAGGCCTTGTAAAGTGGTATTAATGCTTCACGTGATCTTGATTCTCTCCCTCTGTTAATGCAGCCCAGCACTGTGTTGGCCTTTTTGGCAACTGCAGCACACGGCTGGCTCATATTTAAGTGATTGTCCACTAGGACTCCGAGGTCCCTCTCAATATAATAATAATAATAATAATAATAATAATAATAATAATAATAATAATAATAATAATAATAATAATAATAATAATAAAGTTGGAAGGGATCTTGGAGGTCATCTAGTCCAACCCCCTGCTCAGACAGGAAACCCTATACCATTTCAGACAAATGGCTGTCCAGTGTACCAGAAAGAGGACTGAGAAAATATCTACAGACCCCTCCCATCCTGAACATAAACTATTTCTCCCCTCTGGATGATGACAACGACAAAAAGGTAGCCTACAAGGGTGGTCCCCGTGGACGTTAAAGCCAGCAGCAACATTGCTTCCTTCTGGGCCAACCCAAGCCACATTCTTCATTTGAGACCCATCTGTCTCTCCCAGCGTGTTTGTTCCCACGTACAAAATCCATAGTCACCGCTGCCCAGAATCGATGCTTTTCAGTCAGCTCGTATCTCAACAGAATAAAATCTAAGGATCTTGGAAAGAGGAGGCACTATTTATTTTATCTCCCAACAAGCCACAAGACTTCCGGTATTCCTGCGGCTGACACTTTGGTCAATAAAAAAATCGGCAGGTTGCAGGATATAAAGGTATTTTATATTTCCTCTTGCTGACAATAATGCCACCCCCCCTCAGGCTGGGAAGTTTCGCGAGATGATATCCAATATCTCAGGGGCTGCCCCAAAGAAGAGGGAGTCAAGCTATTCTCCAAAGCCCCTGAAGGCAGGACAAGAAGCAACGGGTGGAAACTAATCAAGGAGAGAAGCAACCTAGAACTAAGGAGAAACTTCCTGACAGTGAGAACAATTAACCAGTGGAACAACCTGCCTCCAGAAGCAGTGAATGCTCCAACACTGGAAGTTTTTAAGAAGAGACTGGACAGCCATTTGTCTGAAATGGTATAGGGTTTCCTGCATGAGCAGGGGGTTGGACTAGATGACCTCCAGGGTCCCTTTCAACATATTATTATTATTATTATAAATACCTCACACTTTGCTGCCACAGAATCTAGGCCAAATATATAAAATACTCACAAAGAAAATATAAGAAACGTGAGATTTAGTTTTCTTCTCATGGCTACGGGATTCCGTTCCGAGATCTCCACGGGTCAGGGAACAAACGCTCTTTCGAAAGAGCGACAATCCTTTTTATGGTTGAGAACGGTTCTTTTCCATTTTTAACTTCAGCAGTCTCCAAGGGTCACCGAAGCCACGTTTCAGAAAGGAGTAAAAGTGAAAACAATCTTTCGTTTCTGGCTTAAATAAGGGTCAAGAGCATGGCGCTGGAAATGGGCGGGTTTGCTACTGAAGGTGGATAATGAATTTTGAGGACTTCTGGGCCTAAAGGAAGCCTACAATTTCCTTGTATTGCGGCTTCATGAAGCTATCTGGAGCAGGGGTCCCCAATCCCGGGGCCGCAGCCCAGTTATCGGGCTGCGGCCGGTTCGCAACCGGGCTGCGGAAAACGCAGGACAAGCGGCGTGTGCGTAGCTCCGCTCGAGTGAGCGGCAGATGCCTTGATTCGCGCACGAAGCTCCCCCCCTCGCGCCGGGCCGCCAAGCCAGAAAGGATGAAGACCGCTCATCTAGAGTTTATAATTAGAAGGAAGAGGACACAGGTCCTTGGTGAACATCTCCTCTGGAGTCAAAAGACCACCACACGTTTCAGTGTTGGTATCTCCAGGTAACAGACAGAACATAGAATCGTAGGGCTGGAAGGGACCTTAGAGAAGGGGTCCCCAACCCCAACTACTGGGCCGCGTGAAAGGATGGACAGTGCACATGCACACCCGTGTGCACTTACCCCCACACACTCGCGCTAGCGCAGCCCCGACCACAAGCGTCCCACCGGCACTAGCGCCACTCCGCCGCAGTGTGATCCCGCCAGCACTAGTGCCGCCCATAGCATCCTGCCAGGACTAGGGCCGCCCCATTTGCAGCGCTCGCGCCCGCTCAGCCCCATTTGCATGTGAGAGCAAACTGGTTCAAAGTCATCCAGCTGGCTTTGATGGCTACGGTCGGACTATAACTCCCAGTCTCCTGGTGATTGGCTCAAAGTCATCCAGCCAGTTTCCATAGCTAAGGCAGGACTAGAACTCCCAGTCTCCTGGTGATTGGTCCAAAGTCACCCAGCTGGCTTTCATGCCTAAAGCAGGACTAGAACTCCCAGTCTCCTGGTGATTGGACCAAAGACACCCCGCTGGCTTTCATGCCTAAAGCAGGACTAGAACTCAAGTCTCTTGGTTGATTGGCCCAACGTCGCCCAGATAAACTTCATGTCTAAGGCAGGACTAGAACTCCCAGTCTCCTGGTGATTGGCTCAAAGTCATCCAGCCAGTTTTCATAGCTAAGGCAGGACTAGAACTCCCAGTCTCCTGGTAATTGGACCAAAGACACCCAGCTGGCTTTCATGCCTAAAGCAGCACTAGAACTCCCAGTCCCCTGGTGATTGGTCCAAAGTCACCCAGCTGGCTTTCATGCCTAAAGCAGGACTAGAATTCAAGTCTCTTGGTTGATTGGCCCAATGTCGCCCAGATAAATTTCATGTCTAAAGCAGGACTAGAACTCCCAGTCTCCTAGTGATTGGCCCAAAGTCACCCAGCTGGCTTTCATGCCTAAAGCAGGACTAGAACTCCCAGTCTCCTAATGATTGGTTCAAAGTCACCCAGTCAGTTTTCACAGCTAAGGCGGGACTAGAACTCCTAGTCTTCTGGTGATTGGTCCAAAGTCTCCCAGCTGGCTTTCATGCCTAAAGCAGGACTAGAACTCAAGTCTCTTGGTTAAGTGGCCCAACGTCGCCCAGATAAACTTCATGTCTAAGGCAGGACTAGAAGTCCCAGTCTCCTGGTGATTGGTCCAAAGTCACCCAGCTGGCTTTCATGCCAAAAGCAGGACTAGAACTCCCAGTCTCCTGGTGATTGGCCCAACGTCAACTGGGTGGCCTTCATGTGTAAAGCAGGACTAGAACTCCCAGTCTCCTAATGATTGGTTCAAAGTCACCCAGTCAGTTTTCACAGCTAAGGCAGGACTAGTACTCCCAGTCTCCTGGTAATTGGACCAAAGTCACCCAGCTGGCTATCATACCTAAGGTGGAACTAAAACTCAGAACGGTGGTTTACTGTTGCCTATTTCTTAGGACTGAGGCGAGGGATGGGCCCAGGGTCATCCGGCTGGTTTTGTGCCGAAGGTGTAACTAGAACTCACAGCCTCTTGGTTTGTATCCTGCTGCCTTAACCACTAGACAAAACTGGCTCTCTTACATAGCCGCCCATCTCACAACAGCGACTCTGGGCTGTGTACAAGGATTAAAACAACACCCCCAAGCAAATTATTCCAAAATAAGCAATCCATTGGATGTCAGATTGCAAGAAAACAGTTCCAAAATAAGAGTAATAAAACCATGGGTTTAAGGGGGGGAGAGACTCAGAAAATCAGAGTAACGAACAGAACAAGAACGTGACGTAAGGCGCAACTGGGTGTTGTTAAAGCCCAAACCGGAAAGCAAAAATTGTCTGATAAAAACGTAACAACTAATTACGGCGAAAGAGGAACGGCTGCTTATATCAGGGTTTAATCTGAGCTAAGTTCACGTCTCTTCGTTTTTCCCCCCCCTGCGGTTTTTTTTTCTTCCCTTCTTCTTTTTTCCAATTAAAAATCAGCTTTGCCCTCCAACGTACAAGAGTTCATGTTTTCAGGACTGCGTTATTCACTTAGATTTCATGCTTGCAGCGAAATGACACCTCGGCAAAAAAGAAAGGGGGAGGCAACAATCCCTGTTCAAACCCGTTCTATGTTTACCCAGGCAGCCCTGAATGTTTACTTCCTAGTAAAAAAAAAATGTAAGGGGTTTCAGAGTTTCACTGGCAGTTATACAAATAAATACTTTTCTCCGTGATGAAGGTGTCCTAACACAAGACTTGATGGAAGCACGATGGATGGATGGATGGATGGATGGATATATATATAAATATTTATAAATATATATATAAAACGAAATTTCATTTTAATGTATGCCGATTAGTGTACATTCAAAGAGACAATAAAGTTACTATTCTATTCTATTCTATATTTTCTATTCTATTCTATTCTATTCTATTCTATATTCTATATTTTCTATTCTATTCTATTCTATTCCATATTCTATATTTTGTTCTGTTCTGTTCCGTTCCATTCCATGCCACATTTTCTATTCTATTCTATTCTATTCTATTCTATTCTATTCTATTCCATTTTCTATATTTTCTGTTCTGTTCCGTTCCATGCCACATTTTCTATTCTATTCTATTCTATTCTATTCTATTCTATTCTATTCTATTCTATTCTATATTCTATATTTTCTGTTCTGTTCCATTCCATGCCACATTTTCTATTCTATTCTATTCTATTCTATTCTATTCTATTCTATTCTATTGGATTGCTGAACGACTGCAATATTTGCTTAACAACAGCCACAAAATAGGTGGTAAAATCAGGCAAGGTTATATGACGATCCTCTTAACGACGATCGCCGTTCAATTAAACTTCCAAATTGACGACGGCCTGTATATTGATTTTATTATTAGATTCAGAACCCACCTTTATTTCTACAACCAGTAACCTATAAACAGACTAGAAAACAAATCTGTTCTCCTGATTAAGTTTCTTATATTTTGGAGAAGGCTGGTCAGATCAAGCTCTTTTGCCCTGTCTCAAGGTCAGCTGTTCCTAAATCTTTAACTTGCAGACACCATAAAAAGGAAGCTGCCTCAGCTCATTTGAACCCTGATCCCTTTACCTATCTATCTCTTTAGTCTTTCCCCTCTAATCTCCCTTCTTTTCTTCTCTTTCGTTCCCTTTGTTGGGTTCTCCGGGGACCTGCTGCAGAGAGACTACGATGTAGGATTATAAAAAAGACACTAATAGAGAACGTCCCCCCCCTCGTGTCTCACATTGATAGAATTCAGGATCGGCCCCATGAAATGAAACAAAAGCCAAGACAGATTAAGAAAACCTTTTTTTTTAGTCAACACACAGCTGAACTATAGAAGTGATGGTTCCCAATTTAGAATATATATATTTTTAAAAATATATATGGGGTAGTGCAGGGGTCTTCAAACTTGGCCCTTTCATGACTGGTGGACTTCAACTCCCAGAATTCTTCAGCCAGCATGCCTGTCTGAGGAATTCTGGGAGTTGAAGTCCACCAGTCATGAAAGGGCCAGGTTTAAAGACCCCTGACATAACGTGAGGGGGAAATAATGCTAACTCAGAAAGAGCTAAACTGGTGTTTTTCAACCGCGGCCATTTTAAGAGGTGTGGACTTCAACTCCCAGAATTCCCCAGCCAGCTATGCTTTGTCCCCAACCTGCTCTGCTCTTCTACCTTGTGGCATCACATAATGCAGGGGCCTTCAGACTTGGCCCTTTGATGACTGGTGGACTTCAACTTCCAGAATTCCTCAGTCGGCCATTTTGATGAAACTGCAGGCTTGGATCCAGACCAGGGGTCTTCAAACCTGGCCCTTTTATGACTGGTGGACTTCAACTCCCAGAATTCCTCAGCCAGTGTGCCTGACTGAGGAATTCTGGGAGTTGAAGTCATAAAAGGGCCAAGTTTGAAGACCCTTGGTTTAACATATTGGGGGTTGCTACAGACACCTGTGGTCATGATCACCACCATCCTTCTCGTCACCCTCACCATCTTCTTTGATCAATGGAAGCACCATCCCAGAAGCAACGTTCTGAAGGCTAATCTCCAGAGATCACGTTCACCATCCGTTTAACAGAATAATAGCATTGGAAGGGACCTGGGAAGTCTTCTAGCCCAACCCCATGCTGAAGAAGGAGACCCTATACCATTTCAGACAGGTGGCTGTCCGGTCACTTCTTAAAAACCTCCAGTGATGGAGCACCTACAACTTGTGAAGGCAAGCTGTTCCATTGGTTGACTGCTCTAACCGTTAGGAAATTTCTCCATGGTTCTAGGTTGCTTCTCTCCTTGCTTAGTTTCCATCCGTTGCTTCTTGTCCTGCCTTCAGGCGCTTTGGAGAATAGCTTGACTCCCTCTTCTTTTTGGCAGCCCCTGAGATACTGGAAGACTGCTATCCTGTCCCCCCCTCGTCCTTCTCTTCATTAGACTAGACATACCCAATTCCTGCAACCGTTCTTGATATGTTTTAGCCTCCAGCCCCCTAATCATCTTTGCTGCTCTTCTCTGCACTCTTTCCAGAGTCTCAACATCTTTTTTATAACATGGTGACCGAAACTGAATTCAGTATTCTAAGTCTGGTCTTACTAAGGCTTTATAAAGCATGTGGTGTTGATTCTTTCCCTTTATTAATGCAACCTAGAATTGCATTGTCCTTTTTGGCGGCTGCTGCACACTGTTAGCTCATATTTAGAATAGAATAGAATAGAATAGAATAGAACAGAATAGAATAGAATAGAATAGAATAGAATAGAATAAAGTCAAGTAGAGTAGAATAGAGTCAAGTAGAGTAGAATAGAGTCGAGTACGATAGAATAGAATCAAAGTAGAGTAGAATAGAACAGAATATGGAATGGAATAAGGAATAGAACAGAATAGATTCAAGTAGAGTAGAATAGAGTAGAGTAGAATAGAATAGAGTCAAGTAGAGTAGAATAGAACAGAACAGAATATGGAATGGAATAAGGAATAAGGAATAGAATAGTAGAATCGGAGTCAAGTAGAGTAGAATAGAGTCAAGCAGAGTAGAATAGAGTCAAGTAGAGTAGAATAGAGTAATATAGAATCGAATCAAGTAGAGTAGAATAGAACAGAACAGAATACGGAGTGAAATAAGAAATAGAATAGAATACAACAGAGTCAAGTAGAGTAGAACAGAGTAGAGTAGAATAGAATAGAATCAAGTAGAGTATAATAGAACAGAACAGAATATGGAATGGAATATGGAATAAGGAATAGAATAGAATAGAATCGGAGTCAAGTAGAGTAGAATAGAGTCAAGCAGAGTAGAATAGAGTCACGTAGAGTAGAATAGAGTAGAACAGAACAGAATAGAATCAAGTAGAGTAGAATAGAGTAGAACAGAACAGAATACGGAGTGAAATAAGGAATAGAATAGAATAGAACAGAGTCAAGTAGAGTAGAACAGAGTGGAGTAGAATAGAATAGAATCAAGTAGAGTAGAATAGAGTAGAATAAAACAGAACAGAATATGGAATGGAATATGGAATAAGGAATAGAATAGAATAGAATAGAATAGAATCGGAGTCAAGCAGAGTAGAATAGAGTCAAGTAGAGTAGAATAGAATAGAATCAAGTAGAGTAGAATAGAGTAGAATAGAACAGAACAGAATATGGAATGGAATAAGGAATAGAATAGGAGTTGGAAGAGACCTTGGAGTCTTCTAATCCAGCCCCCTGCTCAAGCAGGAGAACCTATACCATTTACGTGAGTGTCCACTAGGATTCTTAGATCCCTCTTACAGTTACTTCTAGGTTTCACCTAATCTGTACCTGTACATTTGATTTGTCTTGCCTAAGTGTAAAAACCTTATTTTTCTCTACACTGTTCTGTTCACTTTTCCTCCCAGTTCTGATGACAATATAGGGCTTGCCAAGTGGCCCCAAGCCCAAAACCTCTTTATAATTTCTGGCTAATATAAAAATTCATGGTGGAAAAGTCACCAACCAGACGGTCCTGGAGGACACCCAAAAAGTAGCCTTGTCGATGGGAACGGTGGCTCTGGAATGACAGGATGCCAGGAAAATTACTCTCACATATGGCTGAGCCAAATGCTTTTTTTTCCCCCCTTCAAAGGTTTGGATATTGGAAAGGAGAAAGTTCTGATGTCTATTAATTCCATCTTTCTTCGTGTCTAGTAGCTGCTTATGGATGCTTTGCTGGATGCTGGTTGTTTTGGGGGTGATTATTCCCTATCCTTTCATTCCTTCTTAAGTTACGGCAGCCAAACCAGGGTCAAAGGCACAGGAGAAATATCCAACCAATAAGATATGTATCTCTTGAACATACCTACCTCAGGGGTCTTCAAACTTGGCCCTTTGATGACTTGTGGACTTCAACTCCCAGAATTCCTCAGCCAGGCACGTGTGCCTGGCTGAGGAATTCTGGGAGTTGAAGTCCATAAGTCATCAAAGGGTCAAGTTTGAAGACCTCTGCCCTACCTCTACTGGAGATCCACGGATGGTCCCCATCCGTGAAAATCTCAAAGGAGCGAAGATTGAAACATCAAGAGATTTGCATTTCTTAATAATGACCCTCGGAGGATGGGAACCACATTCTAATAAATGTTTTTTAAAAAATCCATCTGTGTGGATTTGGACAAACGATGAATTTAAAGGAGGTTTCTCCAACTTTCCATGTCTGAACATTGGAGATGTTAAGCCGCTCTTTTCCTAACTACCTCCAAAGTAGAATGGAAAATGGGACTAGGAAACTGATCAAGTGATGTGTTAATAACCATTGTATAATGTTTTGGTAAGACCACATATCCAGTATTGGTCTCCACGATGTAAAAAAGATGTTGAGACTCTGGAAAGAGTTCAGATGAGAACAACAAAGATGATTAGGGGACCGGAGGCTAAAACATACAAAGAACGGTTGCAGGAGTTGAGTCTGTCTTCTTTAATGATGACACGATAGGAGTTGAAGATGCTCCATCACTGGAAGCTTTGAAGAAGAGATTGGACAACCATTTGTCTGACATTGTGGCTTGAGCAGGGGTTGGACTAGAAGACCTCCGAGGCCCCTTTCAATTCTGTTCCTCTTTTATTCTGATCCAAACACAGCTCTTCTTATGCTCCCAGGTCAACTCTCCGATTATTTTGAAAAAATTATCGTTGCGACAATGGCAAACTTAAAAGAATTCCCCTGCAGTCTTGCTGAAATAACACACTCCTTTGTTCTTTTACTATTCAGACGTAAGAACCTAACTAACAGGTGGTCCTCGTTTTACGAACACAACTGAGCCCAAAATTTATGGCACTGAGACATTTGTTAAGTGAATTTTGCCCCATTTTTACGACTTTTCTAGCCCCCTGCAGTTGTTAATTTAGCCATATGGTTGTTAAGAAGGTCACAAAAGGGGGTCACGTGACCCCCTCGGAACACTGCGACCGTCATAAAT
This sequence comes from Protobothrops mucrosquamatus, assembly GCF_001527695.2. Taxonomy (NCBI): domain Eukaryota; kingdom Metazoa; phylum Chordata; class Lepidosauria; order Squamata; family Viperidae; genus Protobothrops; species Protobothrops mucrosquamatus. Next base: position 218,742 of record NW_015388672.1, on the reverse strand, counting down.
ATGAGTCGGTTGCCAAGCGTCTGAATTTTGACCACGCGACGGTTTGCTTGCACGGTTCAAAGGGTGAAGAAAGTCAAACCAGCTTCTTGGTCTTTCGTGAAAAGTCCAAAACTGGACGTCAACAGTCAAACACAACCTACACAAAAAATCTATCTTTAGTAGGTGAGGAGAGCTTCAACGGGATTTTTGCGAAGGATTGAAAGGCAGACCGTGGCAATCGTATCGCCTCCATTTCACTGGAAAGCATTGTGAGAAGAATCCAGAGAAAGAAATATTTTGGGAGATATTAAAAAGGCAGAATATATTTATCCAAAGGAACAATGGAGAAGATCTTAAAGGCAGAAAAAGCAAGCCCAGTTTTTCTTAATAGCCCCAAAGCAGAAACTAGGCAGAGGCCAGCTCTGTAGAAATGCAGATGTAATAATCCTTTTAGAAAAGTTGGAGCCAGGAAGCTAGAAGCTGATGAGATTAGGAAGACAAAGACCTCTAGAACAGTGGTTCTCAACCTTTTTAATGCCGCGACCCCCAACAGGTCATATGTCGAGGACTAAACCAGTCGTAAGTCAAGGACTAAACCAGTCGTAAGTCGAGGACTACCCAATCGGTCATAAGTCGAGGACTTTCCCTGCCCGGGAGCGCCGCGCATGCGTGGTTCTGCCCCCTGCGCCGGCCGAGGCGTAGCTGGCAAGCGGCAGAGACGGAGCAGGCCGACCACCAGCTGGCCCAGCCCAAGGGAGGTAAGGCACCCGCCAGAAAAGGGGAAAAAAATGGCGGACAAAAAAATGGCGGACAGCGACCCCTGTGAAATGGTTGATCGACCCCAAATGGGGTTGCGACCCATAGGTTGAGAACCACTGCTCTAGAATCTACACTGTTGCTGTTGTTAGTTAGTTGCGAAGTCGTGTCCGACCCATAGCGACCCCATGGACAACGTTCCTCCAGGCCTTCCCGTCCTCTACCATCTTCTAGAGTCCATTTAAGCTCACGCCTACTGCTTCAGTGACTCCATCCAGCCACCTCCTTCTCTGTCGTCCCCTTCTTCTTCTCTTGCCCTCCATCTTTCCCAGCATCAGGCTCTTCTCCAGGGAGTCCTTCCTTCTCATTAGGTGGCCAAAGGATTTGAGTTTGAACTTCTTTAGAATCTACATACCCCACCCAAACTATAAAAGACATGACCTTTGGGGACATAATAAGATTAACCCCCCCTATACCAAAAGGGCAAACTCAGACTTAGGTCAAAGTACATGACACAGGAAATACAAAGCCTCAAACAGGAACAGGAAACAACCTCAAGAGCCCCAGAAAGTATAAAAACCCACCACTCCCTGCTCCATGTGGTCAGCTTTTCCCCAGAGCCACCTTTTTGTCTGGCTCTGCTCTTCAATAAACTACAACCTTCTTTCTAAAGCAGTCTCCATTTTGTTTATTCCCAGCTTGGACTGGATCCCCGATGAAGATTTTTTTATTTCAACAGCATCAATCCCAGACATTTCGCCCAAAGATTATACTTCAAATCTGCAAAAACCACACACTGTGATTTATTATATTTCGGAGTTTGGTGGGGGGGAGGGAGGGAGGGAAAGGAAAAACACAAAAAGAACATTCTGTGTAGCTTGAATGTTTTGCCAAGAACTTGTGGTTGGACGAGGGCTCGCATTCCTCGGGCCTAGACATCACTGAACATTATTTTATTTTATTTTTTAAAAAAAAATACATATATAAACAAACAAAATAGCAAGAAAATTTCCCCAAAGGACTGCTTCTCCGGGTTTTCTTTGGGCTCTCCATTATGTAAACACGTTTATGTAAAGGATGGATTTAGCTTCGTTTCTCAAGCAACATGGTTTGGGGATGAAATAAAGAATATCCTGGAAAGGAATCCTTCCAATTTCCCACAAGATCCGAGTATTCGCTGTTTTTAAAACTTTCGTTCAGTTTTCTCCTCCCTTCCGCTGCCACATTTGAGTAATCCTTGACTTACGTCCACACCTCAGCCCAATGTTTCTATCCCTCAGTGAGAAAGTTGCGGAGTGAATTTTGCCCCATTTTACGACCTTTCTTGCCACAGCTGTTGGGTTAATCCCTGCAGTTGTTCACTTAGTAACACGGCTGTTAAATGAATCTGGCTTCCCCCATTGACTTTATAATAATAATAATAATAAAAGTTGGAAGGGACCTTGGAGGTCATCTAATCCAACCCCCTGCTCAGGCAGGAAACCCTATACCATTTCAGACAAATTGCTGTCCAGTCTCTTCTTTAAAACTTCCAGTGTTGGAGCATTCACCGCTTCTGGAGGCAGGTTGTTCCACCGGTTAATTGTTCTCACTGTCAGGAAATTTCTCCTTAGTTCTACATTGCTTCTCTTCTTGACTAGTTTCCATCCGTTGCTTCTTGTCCTGCCTTCAGGGGCTTTGGAGAATAGCTTGACTCCTTCTTCTTTGGGGCAGCCCCTGAGATATTGGAAGACTGCTATCATGTCCCCCCTCGTCCTTCTCTTCGTTAAACTGGACATACCCAATTCCAGCAACCGTTCCTTATATGTTTTAGCCTCCAGTCCCCTGATCATCTTTGTTGCTCTTCTCTGCACTCTTTCTAGAATCTCAACATCTTTTTTATATCGTGGTGACCAAAACTGGATGCAGGATTCCAAGTGTGGCCTTACCAAGGCATTATAAAATGGTATTAACACTTCACGTGATCTTGATTCTATCTCTCTGTTCATGCAGCCTAGCACTCTGTTGGCTTTTTTGGCAGCTGCAGCACACGGCTGGTTCATGTTTAAGGGATTGTCCACTAGGACTCCGAGTTCCCTCTCACAGTTACTACTCTTGAGCAAGGTACCCCCTATACTATACCTGTACATTTTGTTTTTCTTGCCTAAATGTAGAACCTTACTTTTTTCACCACTGAATTTCATTTGTTAGATAGCGCCCAGTGTTCATGGCATCGGACCTGGATATCTTCGAGACCGCCTCCTGCCGCAGATTACCTCCCATCGNCTGGCCTAGGGGAAAATTTTTAATGGGGGTTTTAAAGTAATTTTAAATTAATCAGACCAATTATTAATATTTGTTTTTAATTATGTTTTAATCTGTAGTTTTGGGATTTGCATTTTTATCTGGTTGTTAGCCGCCCTGAGTCCGCAAGGAGAAGGGCGGGATATAAATATAAACAATAAATAAATAAATAAATAAATAAGTCTGTCCAGGTCCTCCTGTATCCTAAGCCTGTCTTCTGGAGTGTTGGCTATTCCTGCCAGCTTGGTGTTGTCTGCAAATTTGATAAGTTCCCCATCTATCCCCTCGTCCAGATCGTTGATGAAGATGAAGAGCACTGGGCCCAGAACAGAGCCCTGGGGCACCCCACTACACACTTCCCTCCATGTTTGTCAGAAGGTCACAAAAGACAATCACGTCACCCCCCCGGGACATTGCAACCGTTGTAAGTATGAGTCAGTTGCCAAGCAGCCGAATTTGGATCACGTGACCACAGGGATGCTACAACCGTCACACGTGTGGCACTTTTTTCAGTGCTGCTGTAACTCTGAATGGTTACTAACCAACTGTTGTAAAGTCATGTGTTTGTAAAAAATAATAAAGGCGGGATATGAGGTCATTTACATGTATTTTTTTTTAATCCCGGTACAAACTTCATATTATAATAACTTGCTCCTGATTGTAAATTAAGATGGTGCTGAAATTTGCTTTGCAACACACAGGTTAGCCCTAAACACACAACTGTTTGTTTAATAACCATTTGATGTTACCACAGCATTGGAAAAAGTGACCTACAACTGGTCAAAGTAACAGAGTTGGAAGGGACCTTGGAGGTCATCTAGTCCAACCCTGTGCTTAGGCAGGAAATATCATTTCAGACCAATGGCTGTCCCGTCTCTTCTTAAACACTTCCAGTGTCGGAGCATTCACAACTTCTAGAGGCAGGTTGTTCCACTGATTAATTGTTCTAAATTTCTCCTTAGTTCCAGGTTGCTTCTCTCCTTGGCTAGTTTCCATCCCTTGTTTCTTGTCTTGCCTTCTGGCGCTTTGGAAAATAAGTTGACCCCGTCTTCTTTGTGGCAGCTCCTCAAATATTGGGAAACTGCTATCACGGTTTCCTTAGTCCTTCTTTTCATTAAACTAGACAGTATTCCCGTGATCATGCGATCAAAGTTCAGGCGTGTGGCAACTGGCATGTATCATGACTGTTGCATCATCCTTGAGTCATGCGATCTGCATCTGCATCCATTCCAGTTGGCTTCTGAGAAGCGAAGTCAATGGGGGGAAGCCATGTTGCTTTAATGATTGTGTGATTCACTTAACAACTGCTGAACAACCACGGTAAAAAAATCAATAGCGCTAGCAATAGAACGTAGACTTATCTACCGCTTCACAGTACTTTGCAGCCTTCTCTAAGAGGTTTACAGAGTCAGCCTATTGTCCCCAACTATCTGGATCCTCGTTTTACCGACCTCGGAAGGTTGGAAGGCTGAGTCATCCTTAAGCTGGTCAGGATCGAACTGCTAGCAGTTGTCAGAATTTGCCTGCAATTCTGCTTTCTAACCACTGCGCCACCAAGATTGTAAGAACAGGCTCCACTCGTTTAAGAACTGCCTTGCTTTAGCAATGGAAACTTCAATGCTGAAAAAAGTAAGGTTCTACATTTAGGCAAGAAAAACCAAATGTACAGGTATAGTATAGGGGATACCTTGCTCAATAGTAGTAACTGTGAGAGGGATCTCGTAGTCCTAGTGGACAATCCCTTAAATAGGAGCCAGCCGTGTGCTGCAGCTGCCAAAAAGGCCAACACAGTGCTAGGCTGCATTAACAGAGGGATAGAATCAAGATCACGTGAAGTGTTAATACCACTTTACAATGCCTTGGTAAGGCCACACTTGGAATCCTGCATCCAGTTTTGGTCACCACGATGTAAAAAAGATGTTGAGACTCTAGAAAGAGTGCAGAGAAGAGCAACAAAGAGGATCAGGGGACTGGAGGCTAAAACATATGAGGAACGGTTGCTGGAATTGGGAATGTCTACTTTAATGAAGAGAAGGACGAGGGGGGACATGATAGCAGCCTTCCAGTATCTCAGGGGCTGACCCAAAGAAGAAGGAGTCAAGCTATTCTCCAAAGCCCCTGAAGGCAGGAGAAGAAGCAACGGATGGAAACTAACCAAAGAGAGAAGCAACCTAGAACTAAGGAGAAACTTCCTGACAGTGAGAACAATTAACCAGTGGAACAACCTGCCTCCAGAAGCGGTGAATGCGCCAACACTGGAAGTTTTTAAGAAGAGACTGGACGGCCATTTGTCCGAAATGGTATAGAGTTTCCTGCCTGAACAGGGGGTTGGACTAGATGACCTCCGAGGTCCCTTCCAACTTTATCATTATTATTATTATTATTATTATTATAGTAATCCCAATTGTGACTGTAAGTTGCAGACTATCAGCAGTGCCAAAGTTTTCTTCCTGTGTAAAAAGCACGTGCTGCTTTTCTACATTTTGAACTACTCAAAGGGCAAGCAAGGTCCTACCTTGGCTTGAATTTTATATTCCCTGTGAAATTTCTTTAGCAAGGTTTAAATCCACGCAAGAGCTGGAAGGTTAAGAATATTCACCTGTGCAGGGGAATAAGGTCTGGCCTACAACAGCAATTTAAACAAAATGCAGTGCTTGTGGGTTGCACGTGAACATCGCCACTGCAAATCAGTTTTATGTATGCCTGGAGAAAGTAGTACGTTAAAGTATATATAGTCCCTTCAACTTGCAAGAGGGCGTAAAGGGGTCCTTGGTGCGGTCTGAGCTTGGTTGTTTTCTTGCAGATGTTTCGTTACCCAAACTAGGTAACTTTATCAGTGCTAGTGAGAACGCTCACCTAGTTTGGGTAATGAAACATCTGCAAAAAAACAACCAAGCTCAGACAGCACCAAGGACCCCTCATTTCAACATTGGGCTACAAATATTCTCCTTTATTACTTACTATGTTACTTCTACATTACAAGAGGGCATTATTTCTACATTACAACTATAACTATTAATACATGGAAACTAATCAAGGAGAGAAGCAACCTAGAACTAAGGAGAAACTTCCTGACAGTTAGAACAATTAACCAGTGGAACTACCTGCCTCAAGAAGCGGTGAATGCTCCATCACTGGAAGTCTTTAAGAAGAGACAGGACAGCCATCTGTCTGAAATGGTATAGAGTTTCCTGCCTGAACAGGGGGTTGGACTAGATGACCTCCAAGGTCCCTTCCTATTATTATTATTATTATTATTATTATTATTATTATTATTATTATTATTGATAAACTTTCAAGGCAGGTAATGGAGAGTTAAGTGCAAAGCATCTCCTGGAAAATAGCCTCTCCAACAAAAAAAAGTGCATATTACTTCATAAAGGGCCAAGAACTTTTGTAAATTCTTAAAATCTCTGAATTCTTTTTTTTAAAAAAATCTTTTTTTTAATTTTTTCAATTTCTTTTTTCAGTTTTTCAATCTTTTTCAATTTCTTCAAAATATTTTTTTCAATTAAAGTTTTCAATTAAAAATTGAAAAAAGGTTTACTTATTTTAATTCTTTAGAAATTTTTAAATTCTTAACGCTCCGAGAGAAAAAAAATAATAAACTGTGGAAAAAGACCTAGATCACAGAGATAGCTTTTATGCCTAAGGCGGGACTAGAACTCACCGTCTCCTGGTGATTGGCCCAAAGTCACCCAGTTGGCTTTCAGACCTAAGGCGAGACTAGAACTCACCATCTCCTGATGATTGTCTCAAAGTCACCCAGCCGGCTTTTATAACTAAGGCAAGACTAGAACTCACCGTCTCCTGGTGATTGGCCCAAAGTCACCCAGCAAGCTTTCATACCTAAGGCGGGACTAGAACTCACCATTTCCTGGTGATTGGCCTAAAGTCACCCAGCCAGCTTTGATGTCTAAGGTGAGACTAGAACTCACCGTCTCCTGGTAATTGGCCCAAAGTTACCCAGCTGGCTTTCATACCTAAGGCAGGACTAGAACTCACCATCTCCTGGTGATTGGCCTAAAGTCACCCAGCAAGCTTTCATGCCTAAGGCGGGACTAGAACTCACCACCTCCTGGTGATTGGCTCAAAGTCACCCAGCTGGCTTTCATACCTAAGGCGGGACTAGAACTCATCGTCTCCTGTTGATTGGCCCAAAGTCACTCAGCCAGCTTTGATGCCTAAGGCGAGACTAGAACGCACCGTCTCCCATTTTCTAGCCTGGTGCCTTAACCACTACACCAAACAGAACATGCACAATGCGATGCTAGGAGAAAGGATCAATCATTCAATTGTAATTCTTATATATGTATATATATATTCTCCTCCTGGTGGTACAAATTACAGTTTTGGTTAGCTAAACGCGGCGGACTTTTCCGTTCAAGTTCTACTTTGGACAGTGAACAAACCAAGCACATAATCTGCAGCTTGATGTATTAGATCATGGAGAACCACAGATATTTGCAGACATGAAAATAAACACGCCGTTTGCAGAAAGCTGGAACAGCGAACACACTCAAGGAAAGACGAGCTTCGTTTTTTCCCCCCGTTTCTGAGTAATGACTGTATTTTTAAACCCTCTGAAGGAATTCTGCATCTTTACGGGCGCAACCCCTCGCCAAGAATCCATTCCTAACGGTTAAATACTTGCGTACATTCCTGAAAGTCACCGCAATGTGACTTTTTTTTGTACCGCTATCAGGTGGCACTCATAAAAATTCCTCCAAGAAAGGGAAGGATTCAAGTAGCCCTTGACTTACAATCACAGTTGAGCCTAATAATAATAGTAGTAGTAGTAGTAGTAGTAATAGTAATAGGCGCCTTGGGTGCAATCCCAAAACAACTGGAGCACCACTTGAACACCATTGGCATCGACAAATTCGCCATTAGTCAATTGCAAAAGGCGGCCTGACTAGGAACTGCTTCCATCCTGCGACGAGATCTATAATAACATCAAACATCCACATCTGCCTATCCCAGGTCCTTGGGAAGGACTCGAAAGGTAGACAAAAATGCCAGATCCAGTCTGAACATCTGGCTGACTGTGCGACGATCCATAATAATAATAATAATAATAATAATAATAATAATAATAATAATAATAATAATAATAATAATAATAATAATAATAATAATAATAGTTGGAAGGGACCTTGGAGGTCATCTAGTCCAACCCCCTGCCCAGGCAGAAACCTCTGTTGCTAAACAAAGAAAGTTGTTAAATGAATTTTGGCCCATTTTACAGCCTTCCTTGCCAAAGGCACTGGACTGAGTCGTGCCTTTGCGGCCTCTGACCTGGCGTAGATCTCAACTGGCTCCTTGGTTTACGGAGGAGCTAAGAGAAATGAAACGCCGGAAAAGACGCCTAGAGAGCAGTTGGAGGGCTAGCCGAACCGAATCCGACCGAGCACAGGTAAGGGTTCATATTAGATCCTACCTTGTGGCGATGAGGGTGGCGAGGTCTAATTA
>NW_015388672.1:188479-209026 GCF_001527695.2 Protobothrops mucrosquamatus | reverse complement strand
GAGTGGGTCTCCTCAGGGTGCCGTCAGCCAGACAGTGCCGGCTGGCGACCCCCAGGGGGAGGGCCTTCTCGGTGGGAGCCCCCACCCTCTGGAACGAACTACCCCCAGAGATCCGGGTGATCCCGGATCTCCCCTCCTTCCGCCGCGCCCTAAAGACATGGCTTTTTCAACAAGCGGGTCTGGCCTAGGGATTTTTAGCAGGGTTTTTTAAGGGTATTTTAAGGATAATTTTAATGACCGGCCTTCTTAAATATTTCCTTTTAATTCGGTTTTTAATATAGATATCATTGTATTTGTATTGTGGTTTTTATGAGGCTGTTAGCCGCCCTGAGTCCCATGAGGAGAAGGGCGGGGTACAAATTAAATAAATAAATAAATAAATAAGGTGGTTAAGTGAATCTCTGCGGCTGTTTAAGTTAGTTACATGGTGGTTTAGTGAACCTGGCTTCCCCACTGCCTTCGCTTGTCAGAAAGTGGCAAATGGTGAGGGCATCGGGCTAGATAGCGGGAGATGGAAAGTTCTAGTTCCACCTTAGCCAGGAAAGCCGGCTGGGTCACCTTGGGTTAATCACCAGGAGAAGGTGAGTTCTAGTCCTGCTTTGGCCTTGAAAGCCGGCTGGGTGACCTTGGGTTAATCACTAGGAGAAGGTGAGTTCTAGTCCTGCTTTGGCCGTGAAAGCCAGCTGGATGACCTTGGGCTAATCACCAGGAGAAGGTGAGTTCTAGTCCTGCCTTAGCCATGAAAGTCATCTGGGTGACCTTGGGCTAATCACCAGGAGAAGGTGAGTTCTAGTCCCACTTTGGCCCTGAAAGCCAGCTGGGTGACCATGGGTTAATCACCAGGAGAAGGTGAGTTCTAGTCCTGCCTTAGCCATGAAAGTCAGCTGGGACCTTGAGTTAATCACCAGGAGAAGGTGAGTTCTAGTCCCACTTTGGCCATGAAAGCCAGCTGGGTGACCTTGGGCTACTCACCAGGAGAAGGTGAGTTCTAGTCCCGCCTTAGCCATGAAAGCCAGCTGGGTGACCTTGGGCTAATCACCAGGAGAAGGTGAGTTCTAGTCCCACTTTGGCCATGAAAGCCAGGTGGGTGACCTTGGGCTAATCACCAGGAGGTGAGTTCTAGTCCCGCCTTAGTCATGAGAGCCAGCTGAGTGATCTTGGGCCAGTCCCTCTCTCTCAGCGTTGTTCTTTTGGGGAAATTAGGAAGAGGCAGATGTGTTAGCGATGTCCACCACCTTTAGTTATTTATAGTTAACAATAAAGGTGGGATACAAATAAATAACATAAAATTTTCCAGTTTTGCTCATCTCCAGATATCTGGATTGCAATTCCCAGAATTCTCAGCCTTGTGGGAATGGAAACTCACGCCGAGACCGAGGAACACCGATTTAGACTATGCCTATTTAATCTCATGTTTGTTGTTTCATTCTGTGGTTTCCACAACAGGCGTTTCAAATTTCTTTAAAAACACACACACACACACACCCTTATTCCAATCTACTCTCAAGGTACTCAATTAGAGAGAGATTAACTATCACCTTTTTGGAAGGAGGTATTAGGAGAGCATAAAACGAAGAGTTTTTCCTCACAGGGTGCCCTAATCTTCTGAATCCTCTCCTCAGGGAATTAAGATTAGCGCCAGTATTTTTTTCCACAAGCCGCAGTAAAGCCACACGTTGGGACGCTTGGAATGAAATGCTGGGATTTTTAGCTATCCGCTTTAAGATTTCCGAGTTTTTATTGTGTTCTTTTCCCAGGCGCCTCTTTCTTTTTTTAAAGTTTATATTCCACGGCTTTGCAAAACAATATTATATTTGATCGATTGCCGATGACGGTGGGAGAATATACACGTAGTCCTTGATTTACAACCGTTCTTCTAGGATCACTCTGCAGGCTGTTTTATTTATTCAGCGCAAGGACTTACAAATACACGGACTTACAATGTATATTAACATTTCACCTACATTAATAACACAGTAAAATATGAATGACATAAAGATCTGTATGAGTAGTCTTCGACCTTCCAGCATTCATTTAGTGACCGTTCAACATTATAAGAGGATTGAAAAAAGGGACTTATAACTGTTTTTCACACTTAATGACTATCATCCAGATAGTCACATGATCCAAATTCAGGCCCTTGGCAACTGACTTATATATATGATGGTTGTAGCATCCTGGGGTCCCGGATTCATATTTATGACCGTTGCGGCATCCTGGGGTCACGTGATCCCCTTTTGCGACCTTCTGACAAGCAAAGTCAACGGGGGAAGCCGGATTCACTTAACAACCGGGTTACTAATTTTAACAACGGCAGGGATTCATTTAAGAGCTGTGGTAAAAATGGGGCAAAACTCGCTTAACAAATGCCTCACTTAGCAACGGAAATTTGGGGCTTAATCATGGTCATAAGTTGAGGACCGCCTGTACAGACACTTCTCGACTTACGATTAGAATTGGAACCGGAAAATTTGTCATTAAGCGATATGGTTGTTAATTCAGGTATCATGGGATGGCAAATTTCCTGAAAGTGAGAACAATTAACCAGTGGAACCACCTGCCTCCAGAAGTTGTAGGTGCTCCATCACTGGAGGTTTCTAAGAAGAGACTGGACAGCCATTTGTCTGAAATGGTATAGGATTTCCTGCCTGAGCAAGGGGTTGGACTAGATGACCTCCAAGCTCCCTTCCAACTTTATTATTATTATTATTATTATTATTATTATTATTATTATTATTATTATTATTATTGTTGTTGTTGTTGTTGNAGAACAGGGGTCTTCACACTTGGCCCTTTTATGACTTGTGGACTTCAACTCCCAGAATTCTTCAGCCAGGCACGCCTGGCTGAGGAATTCTGGGAGTTGAAGTCCACAAGTCAGAAAAGGGCCAAGTGTGAAGGCCCCCGACCTAATCAATACAAGCCAACCTATATAGTTTACCATTCACAAACCCCTTATGACTTTATAACCAATTCTAGACTTAAGAGTAACACATCTTTGCTTTTTCAGGCCCTGTTGGCTGCTACCAGTTAGAAAGACATCCATAAAATGGGTCTCCGAAGACATTGCTTAGACTCTCTCAAAGGTGTAACGGTCGTAACTTCAAGGACAGGTCATAAGTTCTGGTTGTTTTTTTGCACCATGCTAGGTTTATACCGTTACTAAATCAATGGTCGTAAACCGAAGACTACCTTCACTTAACAACTGTGGGAAGAAAGGACGTAAACTGGGCCGAAATTCCCTTAACAACCACCTCACTTAGCGAGAGATATTTTGGGCGCCACTGCGGACGTACATTGAGGACCACCTGTATTGTTTCAGGTAGATCTTCCAGTTGCCATTACAGCTTGGAATAATCACATGATTTTTTTTAAAAAAAAGTAAAGGTTTTTTTTAGAGGCAGTAGTATGCAGCAGCAGCCAAGAAAAGCTAATACAATCCTGGGTTGCATAAACAGAGGCATAGAATCAAGATCACGTGAAGTATTAGTACCGTTTTATAAAACCCTAGTGAGACCACACCTGGAGTACTGCAGCCAAATTTGGTCACCACATCACAAAAAAGATGTTGAGAGTCTGGAAAAAATTCAGAGAAGAGCAACTAAGATGATCCAAGGCCTGGAGACTAAAACATACGAAGAATGGCTGCAAGACTTGGGTTTGGCTAGTCTACAGAAAAGAAGAAATAGGGGAGACATGATAGCAGTCTTCCAGTATTTGAGGGGCTGCCACAAAGAACAGGGGGTCACGTTATTCACCAAAACACAAGAAAGGGAAAAGACATGAAACAACGGTTGGAAACTGATCAAAGAGAGAAGCAACTTGGAATTAAAGAGAAACTTCCTGACAGTGAGGACAATTAACCAGTGGAACAGCTTGCCACCAGAAATCGTAGGCGCTCCATCACTGGAGGTTTTTAAGAAGAGAATGGACAGTCACTTGTTTGAGATGGTATCGGTTCTCCTGCTTGAGCAGGGGGCTGGACTAGAAGACCTCCAAGGTCCCTTCCAGCTCTATTCTATTCTATTCTATTCTATTCTATTCTATTCTATTCTATTCTATTCTATTCTATTCTATTCTATTCCATTCCATTCTATTCCATTTCATATTTTCTATTCTATTCTATTCCATTCCATATTTTCTATTCTATTCTATTCTATTCTATTCTATTCTATTCTATTCTATTCTGTTCCATTCCATATTTTCTATTCTATTCTATTCTATTCTATTCTATTCTATTCTATTCTATTCTATTCTATTCTATTCTATTCTATTCTATTCTATTCTATTCTATTCTGTTCTGTTCTGTTCTGTTCTATTCCATTCCACATTCTATTCTATTCTATTCTATTCTGTTACATTCCATATTTTCTATTCTATTCTATTCCATATTTTCTATTCTATTGTATTCTATTCTATTCTATTCTATTCTATTCTATTCTATTCTATTCTATTCTATTCTATTCTATTCTATTCTATTCTATTCATACCGATCCGCAGATCGGCTGCATGGAGAATCCCAGGCAATCAACCCTTGCTTGCCGTTAGCCTGAAAACACCGGCAAAGATAAATGAGATGATTTCAAACCCGGAGAAAGGTTTTTATTTTATTTTCCTTTTTATTTCTCACTTGATAATCAAGGCCAGGATCACAGGCAAGGCAGGAGGAGAAATCTTCACCGGCGGCGGGTCCTGCATTCATCCGTTGCTAAGCAACGGTGGCCGAGGGTCCCCCATTCTCCTGGGCCTCCTTCAAATGAGTCTGCAGGCAACATCGGAGGAAGCACGGTGATGAATGGCTGGGCTACATCTTCACAACCGCAGCAGCCTTGCGAACAACGGCTTCCAAAATGGTGTGTGTGTGTGCGCGTGTCCGTGTGTGTGCGTTTTGTGTGTCTGTGTGCGTGCTTAAGGCTGGGAAGCACCTGAGAGCCATCGCTCTAATTTTCCAAGCATCCTCATCGTGCATCTTTTCGGAAATATTTGCAAATATATTTTTTATTTTTATGCACATTAGCGACCTCTAAAATCCTACTAGCACCCCGGTGGAGGCTCTCTCAACAACAAAAAAAAGACCTCCATGGAAGTGGGAGGAGGGGATTACACACACACACACACAGACACAGACACACACACACACACACACACATTTATATACACACATACAAACATACATATATTTATATATACACACATACACAACAGAAACATACATATATTTACTTATATATATACACACACACAAATACATATACACATATACACACAAACATATATATTTATATATATACATACACACAGATATACCTACACACAAACATACATTTATTTATTTATATATATACATACACACATACATATATTTATATACATACACACACACACATATATATATATACACATATACATACACACAAACATACATATATTTATATACATACACACATATATATACACAGCTGATGAAACCAGGACCGGTAACAAGGTCCAGGGGCCGTGTGCAGGCCAGGTTTTGAACTATAAAAGACTCCCACGGACTGACCGTTTAAGCCCTGATGATGTCAGCAGAATGCTGACGAAAGCTTGGCGTTGATATTGTAACATTAAACTCCTAGAGTTTGATTATTTTACCCTGGTGTTCGTTTTATTTTATTTATTTGGCATGGATGCACCCAGGGATCATATATTTAGTTTAATTATCAACACACACACATATATATATACACATATATACACACACACAAACATTTATATTTATACACACAAACACATACACAAACACACACACACACAAGTCAAGAAATCTGGAAAATGCTCTTTGCAAGGCAGCATACCCACAATTGCTTAAGGAAGAGAGGAAAAAAGGAGGGGGAAAAAACAAATTAAACCCAGGCAAGGCTTGGAGGCTGGCGAGAGACCCAGAGACTGGCTGTGGGGCAGGGATAATGTTGCTGGAGACCATCCGTAACACCCACGGCGAGTGGGAATCTGTGCCGGGGCGGGCGGGCGGCCACATTGTGTAAGCAGAACCTGCAAGATCGGGACACGTTTCCTTGGCTGCCTTAAAAGGGACACGTGTTTACAAGCAGTCCTCGACTTACAACAGTTTGAGCGGGGGGCTGGACTAGAAGACCTCCAAGGTCCCTTCCCGCTTTATTCTATTCAAATATTCTATTCGGTTCCTTTAGTGGCCATTCAAAGTTACAGGCGCTGGAAAAAGGGACCGATGACCGTTTTTCACCCTTGCGGCCGTCGCAGCATCCCTCAAGGTCATGGGATCAAAATTCAGACGGCAATTGCTTCATATTTATGACGGTCGGAGCGTCTCCGGGGTCACGCCACCCCCTTTTTGCGACCTTCTAACAAGCAAAAGTCAATGGGGGGGGGGGGAAAGCCAGTTTCACTTAATGACCCGTTGATTACTAACTTAATAAAACTGCAAGTGATTTGCTTAGCAACGGTGGCACGGAAGGCCGTAAAAGGGGGCAAGACCCCGATTAGCAAATGCCTCACTTAGCCACATAACTTTTGGGCTCAATTGTGGTCGTAACCCGAGGACAACTGGTACCTTAAAGCAAGGGGTCTTCAAACCGGGCCCTTTTATGACTCGTGGACTTCAACTCCCAGAATTCCTCAGCCAGCGTGCCTCTGCATTCAGGCTTGCAAGGGACTATATTTATACTGTCAGGCTTTGGAATTCCTTCTTCCAAACATTTTTGAAAGCTTGCACTGCTCCAATGTGCATACTACGCCGAGAGGGAGTAACTTTGTGGCTTAGCCTACAAACCCACATAATTTTCATTCTTTTTCTCACTGTGGAAATGCATCTCTACTGGGTTTTTTTTGTCAACATCTGCATCAAAGCGCACCACGCTTCCACCAATGGAGGTAGATTTCTCCCCTGCTAGTCAATTTGAACACATGAGGAAGAAACATTTTCATTCCAGGGGCTGAGCAGGGTGGTGCTCAATCTTTACCACAAATTAGACATTCATATGAGCCAGCATCGTGTAATTCTCCTTACTTGATGGACGCATCTCTGCTCCTTCACAGTTCACCTATTTTCCTGTTGACAGTCATGTTCCCATCCAGAACTTCTGTCTGAAAAGACTAGTGCTTGTATCAGGAAAGTTGTCACTTACTTCTGCCACACACACCAACCTACTCACTGTTACATAACCTGTCCTGAATCTTAATTCCCAAAAGTTGGAGTATAAGTACCCCTTAGAAAAATAATTTCAGTGGACGATCGCTTGACCATGAGCCAGCTGTGTGCAGCAGCATCCAAAAAAAGCTGATACAATCCTGGGTTGCATAAACAGAGGCATAGAATCAAGATCACGCGAGGTACTAGCAGCGCTTTATAAAACCTTAGTGAGGCCACACCTGGAATACTGCAGCCAATTTTGGTCACCATATCACAAAAAAGATATTGAGACCTTGGAAAAAGTTCAGAGAAGAGCAACTAAGATGATCCAAGGCCTGGAGACTAAAACATACGAAGAACGGCTGCAGGACTTGGGTTTGGCCAGTCTAAAGAAAAGAAGAAATAGGGGAGACATGATAACAGCTATTCCAGTATTTGAGGGGCTGCCACAAAGAAGAGGAGGGGGTCAAATGATTCTCCAAAGCACCAGAGGGCAGCAGAAGAAACAATGGTTGGAAACTGACCAGAGAGAGAAGCAACCTGGAATTAAGGAGAAACTTCCTAACAGTGAGGACAATTAACCAGTGGAACAGCTTGCCTTCAGACATTGTGGGCGCTCCATCACTGGAGGTTTTTAAGAAGAGACTGGACAGTCACTTGTCTGAGATGGTACAGGTTCTCCTGCTTGAGCAGGGGGCTGGACTAGAAGATCTCCAAGGTCCCTTCCAGCTCTATTCTATTCTATTCTATTCCATTCCATTCCATTCCATTCCATTCCATTCCATTCCATTCCATTCCATTCCATCCCATCCCATCCCATTGTATATAACAATAGACGATGCATTACTTAGAACAGCACACACATATTACAACAACCTCTTAAATCCTGGAATTTTCTCGAAGTCAAAACTATCAAATTCAGTCAGAACCCTCTTGTAGCTTTTGTGTCCATCATGATCAATATAAAAAAAAATGATACAATAATGGAGAAATAATATACAAAGCACTGTTGGAATTGGCTGCAAGAAGGATCAGCCCAGCTGATCCACGCTTAAAAAAAACAACACCAAATATACAACATAGAATGATAAGGCTGGAAGGGACCTTAGAGGTCTGCTAGTGATTAGTCCTGGGGTCTTTTATGACTGGTGGACTTCAACTCCCAGAATTCCTGAGCCAGCCATGCTGAGGGGAAAGGGAGAGGTTTTCAAGCTGAGCCATGCTGGCTCAGGAATTCTGGGAGTTGAAGTCCACAAGTCATGAAGGGGCCAAAGTTTCCCTCATGCTGGCTCAGGAATTCTGGGAGTTGAAGTCCACGAGTCATAAAAGAGCCCAGGTTGCCTACCCCTGGACTAATCCAATCTCCAGCTCAAGGCAGGAGACCTTATACTATCCTGGTCAAATGGTTGCCTGCTCCATTTTTGAAAACTTCCAGTGATGGAGTGCCCACAATTCCAGGAGACAAGCTATTCCACTGATGGTTTTCAAATTTTCTCCTTACTTTTATATCTTCTTACCACCAGGTTCCACTGAGGCAATGGTTAGAAAATTACATGCAACTAAGTGTCTTAGGACCACAGTGTATTGGGGGCCCTTCTGTGGTGGTCTAATCCTTCCTTTTTCTTCCACCATAAGGCTTCAGATGACTGATCTGCGGTGGATTGATTAACGTGTCTTTTCACGTTGGACAGGTCTAGGAGAAAACCACTAGCAATTTGCTATCCCCTAATAAGCCTTCCTACCACAAACCATATTACTCAATCTTACTAAGCAGCTCTTAAGCTTCTCCACCTCCAATAATATAATTTGTTAGACCCAAAAAAAAAAAATAATCCAACGTATTAAACCCTTAAAGATCATTCTAGCTATTATCCTCCTTTAAGCTACAGAATTGGCTTAAACAGCTGGGATCATGGACATCTGCGCAAGATATTTACCCCACGTAGTAGAGCTGTATTATCCTTCTTATCTTTCCTACTACCTTCTCCTATTGGTTGTCTGTGATTATCACGTTGTTGTTTGTATGTACGCTGAGAGCTTAGGCGCCAGAGATAAATCCCTTGTGTGTCCAATCACACTTGGCCAATAAACAATATTCTATATTCTATAATTCTGTATTCTTTCGAGCGGCGTGGTGGCCTAGAGGCGAAGACACTCGTCTCACATTCAGGATGTTGAGAGTTCAAGCCTAGACAGCGACAGATGTTTCTCTCTCTGGCCGCAAAGAGGAAACATCTGCTGGGAACTCCATGTAGGTGTCAGGAAGGGCCTCTGGTCAGTAAATGCTCAGCTCCATTCAGTCGCCCTGACACAAGGGATTTATATGCTTATATAAACGTATATATATATGAGTTCTCTCCTTTGCCCCACCACTAAAGAAAAGAAGAAATAGGGGAGACACGATAGCAGGGTTCCAGTATCTGAGGGGCTGCCACAAGGCAGAGGGGGTCACATTGTTCACCAGAGGGAAGGACGAGAAACAACGGTTGGAAACTGACCAAAGAGAGAAGAAACCTGGAATTAAGGAGAAACTTCCTGACAGGGAGGACAATCAGTCAGGGGAACAGCTTGCCACCAGAAATCGTGGGCGCTCCATCACTGGAGGTTTTTAAGAAGAGACTAAATAGTCACCTGTCTGAGATGGTATAGGTTCTCCTGCTTGAGCAGGGGGCTGGACTAGAAGACCTCCAAGGTCCCTTCCAGCTTCTATTCTATTCTATTCTATTCTAATTTCTATTCTATTCTATTCTAATTTCTATTCTATTCCATTCCATTCCATTCCATTCCATTTTCTATTCTATTCTATTCTATTCTATTCTATTCTATTCTATTCTATTCTAATTTCTATTCTATTCTAGTCCATTTCATTCTAATTTCTATTCTAATTTCTATTCTATTCTATTCTAATTCTATTCTATTCTATTCTATTCTATTCTATTCTATTCTATTCTATTCTATTCTATTCTATTCTATTCTATTCTAATTTCTATTCCATTCCACTCTATTCTATTCTCTCTTTATTTTCCTGGTCCTGTCCAGTTTTTGACTGCACTCCTTGACTACTACCAATTAGTAAACATGTCTCTTGACTCCTACGTGTCTACCGCAAGTCACAGTGGCAAATGTGTCATGATAACAACACAGAAATTAGTTCAGTTACATTCTTCGGATCAGTATCTAACTCATGTCATTGGCACAAAGTCATTATAGTTTTGTTTCTTTTAACGACCTTGTAATCCCTTGCATATATAATGTATGTGTGTTTGTGTTTGTGTGTGTGTGTGTGTGTATAAATTCTTATTTTATTTATCCCATTTAATTCAGCTTCCACTGAATACAGTGATGATGATATACAGACTTGGAACCAGCAGAATGATATCAACCAGACAGAAAAGGATCAAGCCTACTTTCACACAACACCCAGTTCCCAAATTAACTCAGTTTATGAGTTTGCCCTCTAGGCCTAACCATTAACTAATCAACAAGATAAACCATCAAACACACCACAACTAAGGCTCAACACCGGGGGTCTTCAAACTTGGCAACTTTAAGACTTGTGGACTTCAACTCCCAGAATTCCCTGGCTGGCTGAGGAATTCTGGAAGTTGAAGTCCACAAGTCTTCAAGTTGCCCAGTTTGAAGAGCCCTGCTCAACACTAATGAAGCTTAAGAGTTGGTAGGGAAGTCTCCAAGGAACATGAACCGGAAGGGAACCATCATCATGACCTGCAAAGTATATCAATGTTCTTCTTTCTGTCTGAAATGAAGCAGGAGAGGTGACAGGTTCTTTGACAGGAGAGATGGAAGTTCTCCAGGAAAAGCAGAAGAAGTGAAGAGAACAGCACAGAACAGCTAAAAAGGCCTGTTGGCAAACAAGTGGAAGGGTCTGTCTCAAAGTAGCAAGAATATCAAGGAGAAGTTGGTTCCAGTAGAATTGAGGAACCAATTACCAGATTCTTCCTCTATAGGATGTTCAACAGTTGACTGAACAAATCATGTCCTAAAACAATGAAGAAACACTTGGAATCTGAGGATTGAAGAAATCCCAGATTGACCTTGAGAAAGAAGGCACGATGATGGGAGATGTCTTCTCCAGGGAAACCAAAGCAGGTATCTCCAGAGCTGATCTGACACTGGGGGACGTGTACTCTCTTCCAGATGTTCGTGTACAGGACATGATAGGGAGGTGATCAGGATTATTCAAAGCCAGTAACAACCATCTTTCCTTCTTGATCCAAATGGGGATGAAGGACCTCGCCATGGGAGACCTTGAAAAAAAATAAACCTCTGGAGACCATGACGCCACGGTCAGGCAAGTGAAGAAACTGGAAGCAAAGGTCATTTTCTCAATTCTTCCATGGCAATTGAAAGAAAAGCAGAAATCAAGGAATGGTTATGCAAGAGGTGTCTCCAAGAAGGACTGGGTTCTAGAACAGGGGCCTTCAAACTTGGCCCTTTTATGACTTGTGGACTTCAACTCCCAGAATTCCTCAGCCAGGCACGTTTGAAGACCCCTGGTCTGGATCCAAGCCCGCAGTTTCATCAAAATGGCTGAGTGAGGAATTCTGGGAGTTGAAGTCCACAAGTCATAAAAGGGCCAGGTTTGAAGACCCCTAGTCTGGATCCAATCCTGCAGTTTCATCAAAATGGCCGACTGAGGAATTCTGGGAGTTGAAGTCGCTCGCCTCACATTCAGGATGTCTTTGGAGAATAGCTTGACTCCCTCTTCTTTGGGGCAGCCCCTGAGATATTGGAACACTACAATCATGTCCCCCCCTCGTCCTTCTCTTCATTAAACTAGTCATTACACCCACAACTTGTGGAGGCAGGATGTTCCACTGATTAATTGTTCTCACTGTCAGGAAGTTTCTCCTTAGTTCTAGGTTGCTTCTCTCCTTGATGAGTTTCCATCCGTTGCTTCTTGTCCTGCCTTCAGGCGCTTTGGAGAATAGCTTGACTCCCTCTTCTTTGGGGCAGCCCCTGAGATATTGGAAGACTGCTATCCTATCCCCCCTCGTCCTTCTCTTTGTTAAACTAGACATACCCAAGTAGACAAAGAGAGGACAAGAGAGAGAACTCAGTTACCTTAGCTGAATTCAAGGACTAGATCCCAGGTTACTAAAGTATCTGGTGAATGCAACCACAAAGATTCTTTTGGCAATTTTTGAGAACTCCTAGGAGACTGGAGGAGAGCAAATTATCATCTCGTCCTCAAAAAAGAAGAGGATGACCTGGGAAATTTACAGACTTTTCAGCTTGATCTATATACCGGGCAACATCTTTGAAGAGATGACCGAACTGCATCTTTATGAACATCTGAATAGGCAACAAACCTAGGATTTGTGGCAATCAAACCATGACAAGCCAACCTCATCTTCTTTGATAAGAGTTACCAGCTTAGTAAGTAAGGGGAATGTTATGAACACCACGTCTCAAAATGCTTTTTCCAAAAGGCAACTGGACTTTCTTGGTTCCCCCCCCCCCACTTTTTGACAATGTTTCATTTTTGTCTAATTAAATTGTAAATTGTCTAGTTTAATGAAGAGAAGGACGAGGGGGGACATGATAGCAGCCTTCCAATATCTCAGGGGCTGCCCCAAAGAAGAGGGAGTCAAGCTATTCTCCAAAGCGCCTGAAGGCAGGACAAGAAGCAACGGGTGGAAACTGATCAAGGTGAGAAGCAACTTCCAACTAAGGAGAAACTTCCCAACAGTGAGAACAATTAAGCAGTGGAACAGCTTTTGCCTCCAGACGTCGTGAGTGCTTCCATCGCTGGAGGTTTTGAAGAAGAGATTGGACAACAATTTATTTGAAATGGCATAGGGTTTCCTGCTTGAGCAGGATGTTGGACTAGATGACCTCCAAGATCCCTTCCAACTCTGTTATTTAGTTCTGAACTGAAGAAGCTTCTTGGATGAGAAGCAAAACATTTTCAAAGGGGGGGGGGAGAAACCACCAAGAAAGTCCAGTTGCCTTCTGGAAAAAGCATCTCTGGGGCAACCATGGCCTGGATGATGGAGAACTTCTACAGACATTTATAAACACCACAATCTTTGGCACAGTGTCTCAGGATATTCCTCACAAAACAGTAAGCTGTGGTCTGGCTGATACTAGCTAGATTAGTGATGGTGAACTTTTTAGAGACCGAGTGCCCAAAAACCGGTCCTGCCCCTGCTCTACCCCCTGCCCTGCCCGCCCGCAGGGCCACTCACCACCTCCAGGCCCCGCCGCAGATCGCCCAGCAGCGCCATGGTGGCCATGCCCTCTGCCCGCACCCCGCAGCATCAACTGTGCGCGATGGGTCGTGAGGGCAGAGTCTTGTCTACGCTGCCTGGCTGCCATGTCCTTGGCTGCGCTGCTCCACATGGGGCGACTCTCCTCCAGGGGGGCTGCTGGTGAGGAGGGGGTCGCGGGGGGAGGCAAGGCTGGGGCAACGGCAGGTGTGCCCACAGAGAGGGCTCCGAGTGCCGTCTCTGGCACCCGTGCCATACAGTAGGTTCGCCACCACTGAGCTAGATGGACTCATGAGTTGGCTGAGTGGCCACATCCAAAGGGTACTGGTTAATGACACCACGTCAGCTTGGAGGGAAGGAGTGAGTGAAGGGACACAAAATGAAACTACGTCCTGGGCCTTGGGCGGTTCAACAGTTTTATCCACAATTTTGATGATGGAATTAAGGGGATCCTTATCAGCTCTTCGGGTGACACGAAACAAGAACAGGTGGCTAGGATTTTAGATGAAAGAGAGAAAAATTAAAGAGATCTAGGCTAGAGCAGTGGACTGGGGGAAAAAATGGAATTTAGCAAGGAGAAATATCACGTTCTGCATTTCAGGATGAAGGACCAGAGAGACTTGGCTTGATCGTCGTTGACAAGGTGTTGGGTGTCCTTGATGACCACAGATTAAACTTAAGTCAGAAACTTGATCCCTCTGCTAAAAAGATACAATACAGGTAGTCCTCGGCTTACAACATGACCATTTGAAGTCATGATGGTACTGAAAAAGGGACTTACAACCACTTTTTGCTTACAGCCTTTACAGCAGGGGTAGTCAACCTTGGCTCTTTTATGACTTGTGGACTTCAACCCCCAGAATCCCTCAGCCAGGCACGCTGAGGGGAAAGGGAGAGGTTTCCAAGCTGAGCCATGCTGGCTCAGGAATTCTGGGAGTTGAAGTCCACGAGTCATAAAAGAGCCAAGGTTGACTACCCCTGCTTTACAGTATCTCCCCGGCCACGTGGTCAAAATTCAGACGCCTGGCAACTGACTCATATTTCTGACCGGTGCAGTGTTCTGGGGGTTTGTGTGGTTCCCCCTTTTGTGACCTTCGAACAAGCCAAGTCATTAGGGAAGCCAGGTTTGCTTAACGACTGCGTTACTAACTTCACAACCGCAGCGATTCACACCAGAACGTTTTTGTCCAACGGGTCAAAACAAATTAAAACGATCGTTCAACCACCGTCTCACTTAGCAATAGAAATTGTGGTTGTAAATTGCGGACCCTACCTGTGCTTATAAACGCTACCTTGGGAAGTACGGATTCCAGACCACAGGATGAAATTCTTCCTGGTCAACATTCATTAGCACAAACAAGACAACTGAGAGGTAATAGCATTCTTCGGACAGCTGAAGAATGGCCGCATTGAAAAGACGTGGACTTATTCTCTGTTTCCCCCAGAATCAGAACCAACAAAGTCACAACTACAAGGAAAGAAATTCAATCAGACAGCAGTAATAATCTCCTAACAAATATGACCTTGAAGCCAGTGGACATTTGATATAAGAGCTCTCCTTTGCCAGACGCTTTTCAAACCCTCTTTGTAGGGTTCTCTTGTCAAAAATGGTCAATGGAATCCTGTACTCAGCGAAGACTTAGGATGGATAATGTCTGCTTGATTCTAGACAATTGATTATATATAAATGTAGTTAAACAGCACGGAATAGTCATCTGCGTATCTAGAAAGAGATGGGATGGGAGAGATACTCGATTGCTGGAGGAATTCTCTTACCTGAAACAGCTGGGGAATCGTAGACATTCCTGTCCTTCCGACTTGCTCTGAACGTCTGAAAGTCCTTCTCCCGGTAGGTCCCAAATCCGTCAAAGCTCCTTCTCTTCGCTCCGCTGGGGTCCCCGTCTCGCTTGTCACTCCCAGAATTCATCTCGCCAAAGACATCCATCGCATCGGTCCTCGTATTGCTGTCCGCGTTCCCAGCGTACTTTTTCATGCAGGGCTCATCACCGCTCGAGTTGTTCTTATCCTTGCCCGGGGCCCACTGTTGGGTGTCGGAGAGCGACAATGTAGAGAGGGTGTCCACCTCAAAGCTACTCTTGGACCCTTTGTGCCCAGCTTCACAGTGCTGGTGCTTCTGTTTGTCCTTGTGTTTGACTTTCTCCGTCAACAAGGAGAGGTCTTTCTCGGAGACGTTTAGCCTCTCGCCCACCGAATGGCTGGAGAAACCGGGAGTCTTGCTTGCAAAGAGGCTACTGAGGTCCTCGTGAGCCCCCAATATCCGCTCCTCCTTGTGTTTGTGCTTATGTTTGTGTTTCCTTTTGTGAAGTCGCCCACCGGATAAGCTGGACCCCGAAACCTTGGTGGAGGTCAGCGAGGAATGGACGTCTCCAAGGCCCATCCCTACGGGCGTCTGCAAGTGAACGCCGTGCTTGGCTTTATGCTTGGCAGTGTTGGGCATCTTCATGTGTGAACTTGGATGGAACTGGGGAGGGGGCACAGTGGGCCTCATGAAAGGAGACGCCGTGCCAAGGGTGTGAGACAAGTACAACGGGGCCGGGTACTGACTGTAGTAGCCAAGGTTCATCATAGGCATTGATGTGTAAGGCATTCCATAGGGTGCATAGTAACTCCCGCTGGGAATAGGGTAACCAAACCCTTGTAAGAAAGGCACCTTCGTCATGGTGTCATTGGTTTTGGCAGGCCGTCCACGCTTTTTCTTAGACTTCATGTCGGAGGTCCTGCGAAGATACAGCAATGGGTCGTACTGGATGTATGGCACAGGGTAGTAGGGATCAAAGTTGATCCTGAAAATGCTGGGGTACGGATTCTCGTGATAAAAGGTATAGCTTCGGTGAGAAATCCTGAAGACTTGGAACTTGCTGATGAGCTCCTCCAGGTCAGCCAGGAACTGGAGATCGTCTCTGTTCTGTAAGTTTTTCCGCTTCCTCTTGTGCTTTGGCTTCTTCATGGACTCGTGGGAGAGAAAGTTCTCCACAATGAGATGCTTGGGCCTGTGGCTGTGCCTGTTCTTACTGCTGGTGTCCGACTGGACAGCTTCTGGGTTGTCCAGGCTACAGAAATCGAAGGAGTATCTTCGGCGAGATTCTGACGTCTTCTCGGCTTGATCCGCCGTGCTATTATTGTCCGTGCCGATGCCGCTGTCGCTCGGTATGGTTTCTTCGCTATGGGACTCGCTCAGGGGAGACAAGGTGATTTCCTTCAGAGAACCGATATCGCAAAGGTGGGAAGGAGAGTTGGCCATGAGCCTGGGTGGGGACAACTTCCAAGTCCCGCCGTGGATTCCTTTCGGAATTTTGGTGGGGAGCGCGCTGATGGGTTGTAGATTTGGCATCGTCTTTAACTCTGAAAAATTGGTTTCGGTGCTGGCGGGGCTAAGGTTGCCGTGAGACCCCACGAGCTGCATTGAGAGCGGGTGAACCGTTGCTGGTGAGGACGTCACGAGGGACTGCAAGGTTAAAGGCACGGCTGGGTGATCAGGCTGGCTAGAGATAGGCCTCAAATGTTTGACAACCGTCTTCGGGTCTTCCGGCGGAGACTGGACCTCCGACCTCGGCTTCCTCCCCCTCTTCTTGCCTATGTAGATCGTCCCTCGTTTGCTCACGTTGATTTGCTTTCCTAATCTCGCGTCAATCGTTGGAGCTCCCGAGCTGGCTGGCGGCTGGGTTTTGGCTTTCAAAGAGATATTACTGGAACACGACAAGATCTGGCTCAAGAGATTCTTCCTCTTGAGGGTTTTCATCTTGTTGATCGTCTTGATGGTCTTCTTATCCAGCACGCCGAGCTTGCCCACCTTTTTGTGAAATTTCAACTCGCCGGACGAGTTTTCTTCTCCCGAAGGCATCGGAGCCAGATTGACCAAGCTTCGCCTCCTCTTTCTTTTTTTTGTACCCGGGAATTCCCGACTGATCGGGCTGACTGGGCTGGTGGACGTTCCCTCGTGGATGGTCTCGACGGTGAGCAAAGGCTGTTTCTTGGGTCGGCCCCTCTTCTTCTTGATGGGAGTGATCACAGTCAGACTGTCTGTGTTGGTATAGAGAGGACTGGACGGCGTTATGGGATAAGCGGATGGAGGCTCTATCATCAGCTTCTCAGATGGACCCAGAGAAGGTTCCCGGAACACGTTTTTAGATTTGCTACAAGTCCACCTTCGTTTGGCTGAAAATTTGGGGTGCTGAATCTCCAAATGCTTGCTGAGGGCAGGGATATCATTTGTCACCGAAACAGATGTGACGGTTGTGGTCTTTCTAAGCCTGTTCGCATTGCTTGAGGGCAATTTATTGGTCATCTCATTTTTTTCACTGGGTACCGCTGACGGAGATTCGATCTCAGGACTTTTCCCCAGCTTTGTAATACGGGGATCTTTCTTAGACAAGTCGGCTTGGCTGCTACTCCGGCTGACTACGACATCGCTGCTTACGGGGTGCCCAGAAAATGGAGATTTCTCCAAGATGGCCTTCTCAGGAGCCATTTTCGTTGACTGTCTTTTCTTCCGTTTGTGACCGGGGGGTTCCCCTATGGGACCTTTGATCGGGATAGTAATCCGCACATGGCTTGAATCGTTTTCAGAAAGGTTGGCAGAATTTGGGCTTTGTCGGGGAGACAGCAGTTTGTTCGCGCCGGATTCCTTCTTCCCGTCCACGTGGTTGTTGGGCTGGGCTTCCAATGACTTTGGAGCGTTTTTCATCCATTCTAGGTCCGTATTTGGGACGGTCTGGTGGCTTAAGTCTTTCTTACTGGACTTTTTCTTCGAGCTGGTGCTGGTTTGATCCAGGGGGTCTACCTGCCCTCCGGCCTCCGGATTCAAAAATCCACTGCAGTCAACCAGATTGCCAGCCTGGGAAGCTACTCCGAGCGTGTTTGACCCTGGGGTTGCAGTGCAAGGGGAAAGATCTTTGTTACTACCGCCCGTCAGCTGAGCCCAGGCGCTGTTAGAATTTGCCTTCTTAACTTGGGATTTGCTGAACGAGAGTCCGGCCTCTGACCCCGAGACCTTAGGGGAATTAGTGACTTCTCGGTTTGGCTCTGGAGGAAGGAAGCAAGCTTGAGAAGTCGCTCCAGGCTCAGAGGTCAATGACCAGTCGTGATGATGCTGGTTGCTATTTCTTTGCTGGTGCCGCGATTTTAAGGTGTCGCTGGTGAAGTCCTGGGGATCTAGACCTAGTATCACTTGGTGCCTTACAAAGACGTCGGACAGCATTGGGACCTCTTTTCCCTCTGTTCCTTTCTCTTTTTCCAAATTCGGAAGGGTAGGATATATAGAAATTAAGTATTTTTTTATTAAAAATATACGAATCCCAATCCCAAAAAATTTTATTGTAAGAATTATAAATCGTTTGTCGTACAACAGACAGTTCATGTATTTAAAAAACAATGAGTAATAATTAGATAAGATAACCTTTATTGTCATTTTTTTTTACTGTGGGCATAGCGGCACACATCAAAAATGAAATTTAGTTGCCCGCTCTCAAAGTGAAACACGTACATGACACACACCTAAACATACTACGTACAACATATGTATAGATCCACACCCCTACATATTATCATAATCAGTATGTTAGTTAATCGCTCAATAGTCTTCTTACTAGTATATATTCAAAGTTACATAATACACATCACGTTCCTTTCTCTCTAACTCGTTTTTCTAGCCATCGATAAAAATGGTCCCACGTTCTAAAGGACACTGAGTCTTCTTTCTCTTTTTATCTTTAATGTCAACCTGTCCATTTCTGCACAATCTAAAATTTTCTTCATTCGTTCTTCTCCCGTCGGTAAGTTTTCATTTTTTCCAATATTGGGCGAGTACAATTCTCGCTGCAGTGAATACATGTAAAATTAAGTATGTGCAATCTTTCTCATAGTTTCCTCCTATTATGCCTAACCGAAACAGTTCTGGCTTAAAAATCTGTATGTTTTTTAGTCATTGTGTATTTTTGACCCAAATCTTTTAGCTTTAGGCAGTGGTGGGATTCAAATATGTGAACAACCGGTTCTCTGTGTGGATGCCGCTTCCAGAAATCGATTCTGGGCCTGGGCAACAAAAAATTAGCTACCGGTTCTGCCGAAGTGGTGTGAACTGGCTGAATCCCACCACTGGCTTTAGGGCACGTCCACCAGATATGATAATAAGTACCTGGTTTTTGTTTAGGTTTCCAACACTTGTTTGACATGTTTTTAAACATTTTCGCTAATCTCACCGGTGTTAAATGCCATCTATAAATTATATATCTCTTTTTTTTTTTGCAGGTGAATGCTATCCCCGCATCGAAAAGTTGTTTACATGGACACTGCTATTATTTATTTCACTCATTTATTTGTTGTCCAGTTGCTAAGTCGTGTCTAAGTCTTCTCCCAAAGGGGCTTTTTCAAAAGGCAGCTGCCTTTGAAAAAACAAAGTCCAGTTGCCTTTATAATAATACTAATACTAATAATAAAGTTGGAAGGGACCTTGGAGGTCATCTAGTCCAACCCCCTGCTCAGGCAGGAAACCCTTTGAAAAAGCACTTTGGGACAACGATGACCTGGATGACTGAGAATTTCCACAGGCGCGTGTCCAAGTCTTTGCAACTTCATGGACCACAGCACACACACACACACACCCTCGTCCTGCACTGCCTCTTGGAATTTGCCCCAATTCATGTCCATTGCATCAATGACACCATCTAACCATCTCATCCTCGGCTGTCCCCTTCTCTTTTTGCCTTCCATCTTTCTCCGCATCGGGCTCTCCTTTCCCATGATTATTTATTTGCATCGTTGCCTTTATTGTTTTCGCACATAACTCAAGATGGCGAACGCATTCCAACAAACCCATTTTCCCCACAACGACAACTCTGTGAGGTGGGTTGGGCTGAGAGAGAATGACTGGCCCAAGGTCACCCAGTTAGCTTTCATGGCTAAGGCGGGACTAGAACTCACAGTCTCCTGGTGATTGGCCCAAAGTCACCCAACTGGCTTTCATGGCTAAGGCGGGACTAGAACTCACAGTCTCCTGGTGATTGGCCCAAAGTCACCCAACTGGCTTTCATGGCTAAGGCGGGACTAGAACTCACAGTCTCCTGATGATTGGCCCAAAGTCATCCAACTGGCTTTCATGGCTAAGGCGGGACTAGAACTCACAGTCTCCTGATGATTGGCCCAAAGTCA
>NW_015388672.1:184410-186492 GCF_001527695.2 Protobothrops mucrosquamatus | reverse complement strand
TGAGAGAGAAAGAGAAAGAGAAAAAGAGAGAGAAAAAGAAATAGAAATAGAGAAAGAGCAAGAGAAAGAAAGAGAAAGAGCAAAAGAGAAAGAGAGAAAGAGAAAAAAGAGCAAGAGAGAAAGAGTGAGAGAGAAAAAGAGAAAGAGAAAGAGAGAAAGAAAAAAAGAGAGCGAGAGAAAGAGAAAGAATTAGAAAGAGAGAAAAAGAAAAAAGAGAGAAAGAGAAAGAGAGAGAAAAAGAAACAGAAATAGAGACAAAGAGAAAGAGAAAGAAAAAGAGCAAGAGAGCAAGAGAGAGAGAAAGAGCAAGAGAGAAAGAGAGAGAGAGAGAGAAAAAGAGAAAGAGAAAGAAAGAGAGAAAGAGAGAGAGAAAGAGAGCAAGAGAGAGAAAGAGAAAGAATTAGAAAGAGAGAAAAAGAAAGAAAGAGAGAGAGAGAGAGAAAGAGATGGAACTAGAATTCACGGTCTCCCACTTTCTAGATTGCTGCCTTAACCGTTAGGCCAAACTTCATACTACATTCTCAATGATTTCTACTCTATTTAATTTACCATGTTAGGGTAAGGATCAGCCCCACAACTAAGTCTGGTGCCTTCTACAGGTAGTAGATTGCAACTCTCAGAAAATGGACACTGCAAGGTCTCTGCAAACAAATGGAGGAATTCTAGCGGGGGGGAAAAGGACCAGGTTGACCAATGCTGATCTAGGCCAGGGGTAGGCAACCTCGGCTCTTTTATGACTCATGGACTTCAATTCCCAGAATTCCTGAGTCAGCTATGCTGACTCAGGAATTCTGGGAGTTGAAGTCCATGAGTCATAAAAGAGCCGAGGTTGCCTACCCCTGATCTAGGCCAAAATAATTTCATGCACGTATCTGCATTTAGTTTGTTTGTTTTTTTAAAAAATCAGCATTTACCAGCCACTCCCCTTTACTCCAAGACAGACAATCCCCTCCTTCTAAATGCCTTTTTCTAGTAGATTTTAGTAACATGTTTTTGAGGATTGCACAACTTTAACGATGCAAAAGTTCAGATTTCCCTTAGCTGCAACTGATGTTTGTTTACTCAAAACGATCGGCAACAGGAGCCCAAATTAAGGCACTCTAAAAAAAAAACACCATCTTGGTCTTTTGCCTGAATCCCTTACTTTAAATATTTTGATTTTGATTTTTCCTCTGCTGGGTGAATTTGAAGGAAGGAAGGAACAGAGAGTTCACCGGAGAGATGGCTATATAAACAAACAAGCTAAAACACACCAGCTAATTCTTTGGTCGAGACAGCAAGTAGCTTTTTTGTTTTGTTTTTAAAAAAGGCAAACTTTATTAAAGTTTTTACTTAAAGATAAAAGAGAAAGTAACCGAAAAGGAAATAAAAAATAGAGGGATGGTTGAGATGGGCAGCTAATACAAATCGATTCGACAAACAACCGAATTGAACTGTCCTGTTTAGGAGTCATAGAATCCTATCTCTATCTATCTATCCATCCATCTATCCTAGGGCTGGAGGTGACCTTAGAGGTCTGCTAGTCCAACCCACTTACCCTTTCCATTCAGGCATTCTTGCCCATATTGCATCCTGGACAAATGGCTGTCCAATGGAAGTCGAAGTAAGTTAGTCCTTGACTTACAATCTATCTATCCTATCTATCTCATATCTATCTATCTATCTATCTATCTATCTATCTATCTATCTATCTATCTATCTATCTATCTATCTATCTATCTATCTATCTATCTATCTACTATCTGTCTGTCTGTATCTCTATCTATCCATCTATTCATCCATGCATTCATCCATCCCATCACCATCTCTCAGTCTATCTATTTATCCATCCATCCATCCATCTCTAACCATCTATCATCTCTCTCTCCAGCTGCCTATGTTTCTATTTCTATCAACCTTTTTCTGTCTGTCTGTCCATCCGTCCGTCCATCCACCCACCCACTCATCACCATCTATCATCTTTTCTCATCTGTCTGTCTGTCTATCTATCTATCACCATTTATCATCTCTCTCATCTCTCTCTCCATCTGCCTGTCTACAAAGATGATTAGGGGACTGGAGGCTAAAACATACAAGGAACGG
>NW_015388672.1:169432-184404 GCF_001527695.2 Protobothrops mucrosquamatus | reverse complement strand
ATTATTATTATTATTATTATTATTATTATTATTATTATTATTATTATTATTATGGATCATCGCACAGTCAGCCAGATGTTCAGACTGGATTTGGCATTTTGTCTACCTATCGAGTCCTTCCCAAGGACCTGGGATAGGCAGATGTGGATGTTTGATGGTATTACAGATATCGTCGCAGGATGGAAGCAGTTCCTAGTAAAGCCGCCTTTTGCAATTGACTAATGGCTATTATTATTATTATTATTATTATTTTTCTATCAACCTTTTTTATCTATCTATCTATCTATCTATCTATCTATCTATCTATCTATCTATCTATCTATCTAATCAATCTATCTATCCATCCATCCATCCATCCATCCATCCATCCATCCATCTTTCCATCCATCCATCCATCCATCCATCCATCCATCCACCCACCCCTCTCTCTATCTTATAAGTAAAAATATGGCTGCCCAAGGTAACTCAGAGGTACCTATGAAGCCCTCAAGAAGGTAAAACTAAAAAGCCCCAACATCACATTTGTGCACAATTCCAGTTTTTCCTTTTTCGTTCTTAAATGGGAAATTGGATCCTAACTGGCACATAAGCCCCCCCTCCCCTGATAAATCCCCAATCCCCCCCTTTTTTTTTTTTAGGAAACGCAGGCCTTAAGTTGCTGGCTAAGAATCCTTTTCAGCCATAGGAATGAATACTTCAGACCCCTCCCTCCCTCCCTCCCCGTGAAGTATTAAGCGTTGCATCTGCAGAAACAGTTCTTGAAGTGGAATTCCTTATGAAGAAGCTTTATCTGGCCAGATCAGCAGCTGGCTTCCATGTTGTTAATTGCTGTCTGCTGTGATTTTAACACAACTGCGGCAGCCTTGAGTTTGTCAACTTCCTATTCTAATCATCCTGAATCTTAGAAGAAGGGGAGGAGGAGAACAATAATAAATAAAATGAAACAAAATGAAATAAAGTCAAAGCAAGGGGAAGGGGAAGGAAGTAAATGGATGAAGAAGGAAAGGAAAGGAAATGGATGAAGGGAAGGGAAGGGAAAGGAAAGAAGGGAAGGAAGTAAATGGATGAAGAAGGGAAGGAAAGGAAGTAAATGGATGAAGGAAAGGAAAGGGATGAAGAAGGGAAGGGAAAGAAAGGAAGGAAGGAAGTAAATGGATGGAGAAGGGAAGGGAATAAATGGATGAAGAAGGAAAGGAAAGGAAGGAAATGGATGGGGAAGGGAAGGGAGGAAATGGATGAAGAAGGGAAGGAAAGGAAAGGAAAGGAAAAAGGAAAAGTCTCAGAAATTCTTTTCCAAAAGGCAACTGGACTCTCTTGGGGTTTTTTTCCTGGAAAAATTTCACTTCTCATCCAAGAAGCTTCTTCAGTTCCATTCCCCACCATTTAATCAGAATCGAAGAAGCTTCTTGAACGAGAAGCAAAATGTTTTCAAAGGGGGGAAAAAAAACACCAAAATCCAGGAAGTCCCGTTGCCTTTTGGAAAAGCACTTTGGGGTTTTTTTTGGACTTTGTTACCTCAATTCCTTTGGTAGAATGGAAACCTTGGGCTATGAATCTGCTTGAACGTAGCCCCAAACCATATATTTCAGAATAACCCATAAGAACAGAGTAACAGAGTTGGAAGGGACCTTGGAGGTCTTCTAGTCCAGCTTTGCTCAAGCCGGAGACCCTATACCAAGGGTAGACAACCTTGGCTCTTTTATGACTTGTGGACTTCAACTCCCAGAATTCCTGAGCCAGCCATGCTGAGGGGAAAGGGAGAGGTTTCCATGCTGAGCCATGCTGGCTCAGGAATTCTGGGAGTTGAAGTCCACAAGTCATGAAGGGGCCATAGTTCCCCCATGCTGGCTCAGGAATTCTGGGAGTTGAAGTCCACGAGTCATGAAGGGGCCATAGTTCCCCCATGCTGCCTCAGGAATTCTGGGAGTTGAAGTCCACGAGTCATGAGGGGGCTATAGTTCCTCCATGCTGCCTCAGGAATTCTAGGAGTTGGTCCACAAGTCATGAAGGGGCCATAGTTTCCCCATGCTGCCTCAGGAATTCTGGGAGTTGAAGTCCACGAGTCACAAAAGAGCCAAGGTTGCCTACCCCTGTCCTAAGTCCTCCTGTTCTAAGCGGTGAGCCTCCTAGACCAGGGGTAGGCAACCTTGGCTCTTTTATGACTCGTGGACTTCAACTCCCAGAATTCCTGAGCCAGCATGGCTCAGCTTGGAAACCTCTCCCTTTTCCCTCAGCATGGCTGGCTCAGGAATTCTGGGAGTTGAAGTCCACGAGTCATAAAAGAGCCAAGGTTGCCTACCCTTGCCCTCTACCATTCCAGACAAATGGCTGTCCAGTCTCTTCTTGAAAGCCTCCAGTGATGGAGCACCCACAACGTCTGAAGACAAGCCATTCCACTGACTGATTGTCCTGACTGTCAGGAAATGTCTCCTTAGTTCTAGGTTGCTTCTCTCCTTGATTATCTTCAATCCCTTGCTTCTTGTCCTGCCTTCAGGGGGCTTTGGACCGCCATAAAGTTCAACCACCTTCCATCCATGCTAGTTTTCAAAGCCTGGGGCAGTTCGTAGTGATCCTTTGCTTTAGTTTTCCCAGCTGCTCATTTTTTTTTTTTTGTCAAGCTCCTTTTTTCTCCCCAAACTATCCCAGAAGCTTTCTTTCCGTGGGGTTTCCATCTGCCTTGCCTGTTTTCCCCACCTCTCTCTCCCCCTCCCCAATTCTGTCCATCTGTATGAATGTCTGCTTCATCAACAACTTAGCTACGTGGGGGGGGGGGGCTCCCCCGTTGTTCCAGAGAAAGTCTGGGAAAGTGGAGAACAATGGAATCACCCTGTCACTTCTCACAAAGGGCTCATCAGCGCTGACATAACAAATCCATTTAAATGGTTATGTGTCCCAACACAGCCCAGTTCAGCTGTCTGGTTCCCCAGCAGCTGGGAGAGAAAAATCAGACCTGACGAACACAACGGGCCTCCTTAGCCGAAATAATAAAACAAAGTAAAATAATAAATGAAGTAAAATAATAATGAAATGAAATCATACAAAAATAATAAAGTAAACTAATAAAGTAAAATCAAATAGTAAAATAACCTAAATAAAACAAAGTCAAATAATAAATAAAACAAATAAAGTAAACTAATAAAGTAAAATCAAATAGTAAAATAACCTAAATAAAACAAAGTCAAATAATAAATAAAACAAATAAAGTAAACTAATAAAGTAAACTAAAATAGTAAAATAACCTAAATAAAACAAAGTTGAATAATAAATAAAACAAATCAATCAAATCAAATCAAATAACGTAACTTAAGTTAACCTAAATAAAATAAAGTCAAATAATCAAATCAAATAATAAAATAAAATAATGCAACTTAAGTTAACCTAAATAAAATGCAGTAAAATAACAAAGTAAAATAACAGAAGTTAACCTAAATAAAATAAAGCAAAATAATAAATAAAATCAAATAATCAAATCAAATAATGTAACCTAAATTTTAAAGTTAACCTAAATAAAATAAAGTAAAATCATAAATAAAATCACGTAACATAAGTTAACCTAAATAAAATAAAGCAAAATAACAAATAAAACAAAATAATCAAATCAAATAATGTGTTGTTGTTGTGAATTGCAAAGTCGTGTCCAACCCATCGCGACCCCATGGACAACATTCCTCCAGGTCTTCCTGTCCTCTACCATCTTCTGGAGTCCATTTAAGTTCACAAAATAATGTAACTTAACCTAAATAAAATAAAGTAAAATAATAAATAAAATAAACTAATAAAATAAAATCAAACAATGCAACTTAAGTTAACACAAATAAAATGAAGTAAAATAACAAATAAAATAAAATAACGTAACATAAGTTAACCTAGATAAAATAAAGCAAGATAATAAATAAAATAAAATAATCAAATCAAGTAATGTAACTTGAGTTAACCTAAATAAAATAAAGTAAAATAATAAATAAAATAAATGAATAAAGTAAAAATAAAAGAATCAAATCAAATAATGCAACTTCAGTTCACATAAATAAAATAAAGTAAAATAATAAATAAAATAAAATAAAAGTTCTATTCTATTCTATCTTTTCTATTCCATCCCACTCCGTCCATTGACCGTTCATAGTTACAACGGCACTGGAAAAAAGCTATTTAGGACCGTTTTTCACAGTTACGACCTTTGCAGCCTCCCCAGGGTCATGTGATCAAAAATCAGGCGCTTGGCAACTGACTCACACTTATGACCACAGCAGTGTCCCAAGATCACGTGTGATCCCCTTTTGCAACCCTTCTGACCAGCAAAGTCAATGGGGGAGGCTGGATTTACTTAACTAACTTACCAAGCGCAGCGATTCACTTAACAACAGTGGGAAGAAAGGTTGTAAAATGGGGCAAAACTCCGTTAACCAAGGTCTCACTTAACAACATAAGTGTTGGACTCAATTGCGGTCATACATCAAGGACTACCTGTAGAGTATTTTGGAATTGTAAACAGTGATCTATTTTTTGATTTCTAGAGATGCTCCAGAACAGAAGTAAACATTCATTCATTCATTCATTCATTCACTCGCTCATTCATTCATTCCATTCCTTCATTCATTTATTTACAGTATTTCCTGGCCAGGTGGAAAACTTAAAATTATACTCGTTAAAATTAACCTGCAGCCAAATCTTCTTTTATAAGAAGAACCAACTGCTGTATTTATTTATTTTCTCTCTCTCTCTCTTCGCTTTGGCACAGTGTTTTTTTTACCTTCCGAAGGATTTTGGCAGTAGGAGGTAGGTTTGAGTTTTTCAAAAAAAGCCCCAAAAAGGTAAATAGGAAAGCAAACAAACCTCTCCTTGAAACGTTTGTAAGACACCTTTTGGATGTTCATTAATATAAATGGGTTGGGAACGGCACCTTCCTAGGCTGCGGAGAAGATGGAATGAAGAATTCCTTTGAATTCTCAAGTAGGTGCCAGAATCTTTTGATTTTTCTTCGGGCTTTGCACACCTCCAGGTGTTTGTTTGCTTTCTGTTCACTTGAACGTGGCTTGAATGTGGAACTCTGCGGCGTAGGTTTCCAGGAGACTGAAGGCTGTTGACTCACAAGGGCCTTCAACAGGTTGCAGAAACGGGCAGCTATCCCAAAGGTGCTTTATTTCAGGAGGAAACTGGACTTCCTTTGTTTTTCTTTGAAGAAGTTTCGCTTCTCATCCAAGAAGCTTCTTCAGCTCTGACTGGATGGTGGGGAAATGGGAGGATTTATACTCCTTGCAGACAGCTGGTCATTTGCCTTCTTTTAGAGAGTCATTGAGGCCACTTGGAGGTGTATCTGTGTCCTCGGGGTCAGCTGAGTGGTGCAAATGTGCGTGGAGCCTTCTTGGGACTGCTGAAAGGACTCTGTTGTTGACTGGAGATAGATGATTTATATTTATATTCCTTGCAGACCGCTGGTCATTTGCCTCCTTTCAGAGAGTCGTTGAGGCCACGTGGAGGTTGACCTGTGTCCTCTGGGTCACCTGAGTGGTGCAAATGGGTGTGGAGCCTTCTTGGGACTGCTGAAAGGACTTTGTTGTTGACTGGTAGTAAATGATTTATATTTATATTCCTTGCAGACCGCTGGTCATTTGCCTTCTTTTAGAGAGTCGTTGAGGCCACTTGGAGGTTTATCTGTGTCCTCGGGGTCAGCTGAGTGGTGCAAATGGGTGTGGAGACTTCTTGGGATTGCTGAAAGGACTTTGTTGTTGACTGGTAGTAAATGATTTATATTTATATTCCTTGCAGACCGCTGGTCATTTGCCTTCTTTTAGAGAGTTGTTGAGGCCACCTGGAGGTTGACCTCTGTCCTCGGGGGTCACCTGAGTGGTGCAAATGGGTGGGGAGCCTTCTTAGGACTGCTGAAAGGACGGTGTTGTAGACTGGAGATAGATGATGTCCTATCCCTCCCCCTCTGTTGAGGGAGGGCTGTTCAGTTTTGACCTAGATGTCCTCTTGGACCCCTCTTTCAAACCAGTGGTCCTCTCTGTCCAAAACGTGGACTTTGCTATCTTCAAAAGAATAGCCTTTGTCTTTTAAATGCAGATGGTCTGCTGACTCTTGTCCTGCTGGGTTTGTTCTCCTATGTTGTGCCACGCGTTTGTGAATCCTTCCATTCCCCACCATCCAGTCAGAGCCGAAGAAGCTTCTTAGATAAGAAGCGAAACGTCTTCAAAGAAAAATAAGAAGGTCCAGTCGCCTCCTGAAAAAGGATCTTTGGGACAACCAGGACCTGGATGACGGAGACTCTCCATAGACAAACAGGCAGCTAGGCTGGTGGGAGCAAAAGAATATGGAGCAACCCAGAAGATGGAATCCAACGAGGGGTTGAAGCCAACGTCAACAACAGGCTGAAAAGTCTACATCGACCGTTGTCAGACAAAACCCAAAACTGACTCACAAGTTGTTGAGAACACAGGCAAGTGTACAGGTAGTCCTTGACTTGAAGCAGTTTATTTAGTGACTGTCCAAAGTTACAACAACAGCAAAAAAGGGACTTAGGACCGTTTTTACACGTATGGCTGTTGCAGTATGATCAAAATTTGGACGCTTGGCAACTGACTCACAATTATTGACAGTTGCAGTGTCCCGGGTCATATGATCCCCTTTTGAGATCTTCTGACAAACAAAGTCAACGGGCAAGACAATGTGTTATTTAACCATCGTGTTACTAATTTAACAACGGGAGGGATTCACTTAGAAAGGGAAGGACGAGAAACAATGGTTGGAAACTGATCAAAGAGAGAAGCAACTTGGAATTAAGGAGAAACTTCCTGAGAGGGAGGACAATTAACCGGTGGAACAGCTTGCCACCAGAAATCGTGGGCGCTCCATCAGTGGAGATTTTTAAGAAGAAGCTAGACAGTCACTTGTCTGAGATAGTATAGGTTCTCCTGCTTGAACGGGGGGAGGGCTGCACTAGAAGACCTCCAAGGTCCCTTCCAGCTCTATTCTGATTTATTGATTCATTGATTGAATTAACCAGTGGAACAGCTTACCACCAGAAATCGTGGGCGCTCCATCACTGGAGGCTTTTAAGAAGAGACTGGAGAGTCAGTTGTCTGAGATAGTATAGGTTCTCCTGCTTGAGCAGGGGGCTGGACTAGAAGACCTCCAAGGTCCCTTCCTGATTCTATTCTATTCTATTCTATTCTATTCTAATATCTATTCCATTCCATTCCATTCCATTCCATTCCAAAAGAAAGGTTGTAAAATGGGACAAAACTCAACAAATGTCTCGCTTAGCAACAGAAATTTTGGGCCCCATCATGGTCGTAAGCCGAAGATGATCCAGACGAAGACCAATGGGTTGCTCAATTAGCTAAAATCAAACCCAAAAAAATTAGCTAGCCAAGTCATTGAAGTTATCGGCTTCACGCGTTCCCCACCAAGGGACCTCAGTAGCGAGTTTAGAATACAGGAAATTCCACCTACAAAACAACAATAACTATATGTACTCCTCTAATTACCATCGGTCACTTGACAATTGTTTGACGTTGCAACAGCCCCAGCCCCCCAAGAGCTACTATAACCCTATTTCAAATTATGACAGCTGCAACACATTCTCACATTCAGATTACTACTATTATTAATATCAGTTCCAGCAGAAACTAAAACATTTTTGAATTTAAATGGCTCTCATTTACTCCGTTGTTTAAAATATGAGGATATTTATGTCATCGTTAAAAATTCGGTGATTCAATCCTGATATAATAAAATCGGGTGTAATAAGTCATAAAGTCATAAAGTCTAAAGTTTAGGCACGGTATAAACCAAGGGTCTTCAAACTTGGCCCTTTTATGACTTGTGGACTTCAACTCCCAGAATTCCTCAAGCCAGGCGTATATAAGTCTAAGTGCTATTCTTATTGTCCGTCCGTCCGTCCGTCCTTCCTTCCTTCCTTCCTTCCTTCCTTCCCTCCCTCTTTCCTTCCTTCCTTCCTTCCTTCCTTCCTTCCTCCCTCCCTCCCTCCCTCCCTCTCTGATGGCCCAGTGGTTAGAATGGAATATTGCAGGCAAACTCTGCCCACAGTCTGGAGTTCGATCCTGACGGGGCTCAAGGTTGACTCAGCCTTCCATCTTTCCGAGGTCGGTAAAATGAGGACCCAGATTGTTGGGGGCAAATAGGCTGACTCTGTAAACTGCTTACAGAGAGGGCTGTAAAGCGGCATATAATTCTACGTGCTATTGCTATAACAATCTACATATTTTTCTGTAACCTTCCAACTTACAGGGACACCGAACCCATTCAACGCATGTTTGTTTGCTTGTTTTATTAACCGGATCAGGCCATTAAAAAAAAGAAAAAAGAAAAAAAGGTGGAAGGGAGAGCTCCACCGGTGCTTTGTCTTCTGCTGACTCGCCTCCGGAGCATCATCATCGCTTTTAAGTTTTCCTCGGCACACCAACCCGCCTTGCGTATAAATCCCTGCTCTGTTGCCTCTTTGCTAAAATAAACACCACGGGCCTGCGTGCGCCACAAAGCTGCTGGGCTAAGTGAAGGGAAGTAAAGACACACAAGCCATTCTTGATTTTTTGCTGGCGCGAAAGGGCAGAGGCAAATGTTGCCAACACAGACAACGTGGCTCAACCTGTGTAAATATTTAAACAACGTGTATATAAAACAGAAGCTCTGGAAAGGAAGCTTTGTGCGAGAAAGAAAAGGAGGATCTGAGTTAATCTTTTCTAAAACCGGCCCTCGGTTGCCTCTTTGCCAGTTAAGTGTCCTCGCTCAGAGAAAACCTTCCGACAGCAGAAATTAAACCAGGTTCCGAAAAGCTGGGGTTTCCCCAAGATTGAACAAAAATATCCAGCAGTTTTGGAGTCATCACGGAACACTTTCAATGCAAATGGACAGGTGTAGTATAGGGGGTACCTGGCTCAAGAGTAGTAACTGTGAGAGGATCTCGGAGTCCCAGTGGGCAATCCCTTAAATCAGAGCTAGCCGTGTGCTGCAGCTGCCAAAAAGGCCAACACAGTGCTGGGCTGCCTTAAGAGAGGGATAGAATCAAGATCACGTGAAGTATTAATACCACTTTACAACGCCTTAGTAAAGCCACACTTGGAATACAGCATCCAGTTTTGGTCACCACGATGTAAAAAAGATGTTGAGATTCTAGAAAGAGGGCAGAGAAGAGCAACAAAGATGTTCAGGGGACTGGAGGCTAAAACATATAAGGAACGGCTGCTGGAATTGGGTATGTCTAGTTTAATGAAGAGAAGGAAGAGGGGGGACATGATAACAGTCTTCCAATATCTCAGGGGCTGCCCCAAAGAAGAGGGAGTCAAGCTATTTTCCAAAGCCCCTGAAGGCAGGACAAGAAGCAACGGATGGAAACTAATCAAGGAGAGAAGCAACCTGGAACTAAGGAGAAACTTCCTGACAGTCAGAACAATTAACCAGTGGAACAACCTGCCTCCAGAAGTTGTGAATGCTCCAACCCTGGAAGTTTTTAAGAAGAGACTGGACAGCCATTTGTCTGAAACGGTACAGTGTTTCCTGCCTGAGCAGGGGGTTGGACTAGATGACCTCCAAGGTCCCTTCCATCATCATCATCATCATCGTCATCATCATCATCAAGAAAAGAGTGCAGAGAAGAGCAACAAAGATCATTAGAGTAGGGATCCCCAACCTCTGGTCCATGGATTAGCACCGGTCCACGGCATGCTAACATTATTATTAAACTTTTCTCCATGTCCTCCTTGTCTAGGACAAATGTCTCCAAACTTGGCAACTTAATGATTGGTGGATTTCAACTCCCAGAATTCTTCGGTCAGCATGGCTGGCTGAGGTATTCTGGGAATTGAAATCTACCAATCATAAAGTTGCTAAGTTTGGAGATCCCTGATCTAGGACAGGGGTAGGCAACCTTGGCTCTTTTATGACTCGTGGACTTCAACTCCCAGAATTCCTGAGCCAGGCACGCTGAGGGGAAAGGGAGAGGTTTCCAAGCTGAGCCATGCCGGCTCAGGAATTCTGGGAGTTGAAGTCCACCAGTCATAAAAGAGCCAAGGTTGCCTACCCCTGGTCTAGGATATTATCTTCAGGGCAACGAGAGGGGATGGATCCTCTCTAAACCAAAGGAGAAATTTTTGGAATCTGATCTTCACAAAAAAAAGAGATCAAACTCTCCCCTTTTCTACCTCAGAACAGGAAAATGGGCAGGTTGGAACAACGGTTGCCCCGGAAGCTCTTGAGATGCCTTCAAAACACATGGGTTTATAATAGCCCCATAGCAAATTCATCCTCACTTCTGGCAAATGTCGAAAGGATGGCTCCCATTAAATCTCTACATTCTTTTATTTCTTTTTAGGTAAAATCCTTCCACATCCCTACCTTTCCAAAACCGAAGAATATTCTAGGCAGCTGGTGGGACAGAACGATACTCAAGGACAGCTGAGCAGAACAAAAAGAACGTTACGGGCACACCACAGACTGTGCAATAAAAACCTCATAAAATTTGTAAAACGGCAGTGTCTTTTATTTTGGCACGTAAAATACACAAGGCAGGGAAGCGTCTTTTGGCTTTTCTGCATCCCCTTCCACATACACAGACACACAGACACACACACGCACACACACACGCATAGACAACAACCCAGACAGAGCCAGTTATTCCATCGAAAAACCCACTGCAGAGAAAATGAAGCGGAGGCCATTTTATGAGCTGAGAAATGACTATTTTTACAGCATCCTAAATAAAAGCTACTATCGGAACCGGAGGCCGATAATTGGCGATGCTCCTTCCCTTGCTGAGAAAAGCTGATATACCGGAGAGGCGGAAATATTTGACGAAACGAAAGGTCATTCCTACCCTTTGTGATACCTACCACTTTGCGACAACTCCCTGCTCACCTAGGCTTGGAGCCCCAGCGGGAAAAAAACACAATGCAAAGGCCGTCGCGGCGGGAAATCTGAACCCACGAAACCTCTGAATCTGCCCCTCCTTGTTGCTGGATATATATATTTTTGTCTTTATTTTATTTTTATTTTTTTTAAAAAAAGAGTTTCTCGTGGGTTTTCAGGAGAAAAAGTTGCGTACGTCAGCCTCTGTGGATCAGGGGTGTGCAGAGAATATACGAGAGGGGGGTCACGTTATTCTCCAACGCACCGGAGGGCAGGAGAAGAAACAATGGTTGGAAACTGACCAAAGACAGAAGCAACCTGGAATTAAGGAGAAACTTCCTGACAGGGAGGACAATCAACCAGTGGAACAGCCTGCCACCAGAAATCGTGGATGCTTCATCACTTGGAGGTTTTTAAAGAAGAGGCTGGATAGTCATTTATCTGAAATGGTACAGGTTCTCCTGCTTGAGCAGGGGGCTGGACTAGAAGACCTCCAAGGTCCCTTCCGGCTCTATTCTGATGGATTGATCAGATCAAGAGTGGAGAGAAGAGCAACAAAGATGATTAAAAGTCAGGAAGCTAAACTGTACGACGAAGCTAACTCCCTCCCCTAATTCGTACAGATCAGTTTACCCCTCCTAATCCCCACTATACTATTGACAGAAGGTTATAAACTCCCCGACAGTAACTTTTCTCCCTCAGTTCGATAAGAGGTTTCGTGGGTTTCTGTCCTGTTCTTCGTTACCTACCTTTGAGTAGTTCCTCTCTTCGTTGGATCTTCCATATCCAAGAGGAGCTTGAGCAAGGGGCTGGACTAGAAGACCTCCAAGGTCCCTTCCAGCACTATTCTATTCTGTTCTGTTCTGTTCCGTCCCATCCCATTCTATAACATTATTCTATTCTATTCTATTCTATTCTATTCTATTCTATTCTATTCTATTCTATTCTATTCTATTCTGTTCTGTTCTGTTCCGTCCCATCCCATTCTATAACATTATTCTATTCTATTCTATTCTATTCTATTCTATTCTATTCTATTCTATTCTATTCTATTCTATTCCATATTTTCTACTCCATTCCATTCCTGCAGACTTTTCATTACCAAACTAGGTAACACCATCAGTGCTAGAAAGGAGAAGGGCTTGCTCTTATTAATTAGAACAATTAACCAGTGGAACTCCTTGCCTCCAGAAGCTGTGAATGCTCCACCACTGGAAGTTTTTAAGAAGAGACTGAACAACCATTTGTCCGAAATGGTATAGGGTTTCCTGCCTCAGCAGGGGGTTGGACTTGATGACCTCCAAGGTCCCTTCCAACTTTTATTATTATTATTATTATTATTATTATTATTATTATTATTATTATTATTATTATTATTATTATTATTATTATTATTATTATTATTATTATTATTTAAACTACTTGTTCTCCAAACT
Source organism: Protobothrops mucrosquamatus (assembly GCF_001527695.2). Taxonomy (NCBI): domain Eukaryota; kingdom Metazoa; phylum Chordata; class Lepidosauria; order Squamata; family Viperidae; genus Protobothrops; species Protobothrops mucrosquamatus. The sequence continues at coordinate 172,105 of NW_015388672.1, read as the reverse complement.
CCTGTCAGTTTCCTGCTAATGCGCCTGCCTCAGAATGCCTGAAATTGTTTTTCACCCATGTGTATTCCGCCCTTTCATCATTAAAGTGATCATTGATGGGTTTATTTTTTTATATAAGGTAGCAAATTAGCTCTTCTTCATTAGCAAAAAAATAATAAAAAAAAAAAATACAAAAAAACACAAAAACCCGGACCCTTGTTTTTCTTGTATCCACTCTTGTTGTAGCCAAGTGGCTTTCTGCAAAATTAATTTGGGTAATAGCTGCTAAATGAGGTGCCCAGTAATGAGAACGGCAGAGCGAGAGAGAATGCAGTTCACAGCTTTTGCTCCTGTTTCTTAATGTCCCTTTTCAGGTGAATTCAGCATTTCCTTGGCATTTAAAGATCTCAATTTTACCATCAAGTTTAGACCCGCTCAAGCAAACCGAACGCAAATAGAACAGAGTGCCCGGAGTTGAAGGAATTGAATTCTGCCTTCGTGGAAAAGAAATGACGGGTAGAAAAAAGAGACGTTTGGGTATTCGAAATATTAAGCGTGTGCCGAAATTAGTGCCAGGAATGCAAAGGTTTTAACCACCAGGATGTAAAAAAGATGTCGAGAGTCTAGAAAGAGTGCAGAGAAGAGCAACAAAGATGATCAAGGGACTGGAGGCTAAAACATATAAGGAACGGTTGCTGAAATTGAGTATGTCTAGTTTAATGAAGAGAAGGACGAGGGGGGACACGATAGCAGTCTTCCAGTATCTCAGGGGCTGCCCCAAAGAAGAGGGAGTCAAGCTATTCTCCAAAGCGCCTGAAGGCAGGACAAGAAGCAACGGGTGGAAACTGATCAAGGAGAGAAGCAACCTAGAACTAAGGAGAAACTTCCTGACAGTTAGAACAATTAACCAGTGGAACAACCTGCCTCCAGAAGTGCTGAATGCTCCAACACTGGAAGTTTTTAAGAAGAAAGTGGACAGCCATTTGTCCGAAAGATATAGGGTTTCCTGCCTGAGCAGGGGGTTGGACTAGATGACCTCCAAGGTCCCTTCCAACTTTTATTATTATTATTATTATTATTATTATTATTATTATTATTATTATTATTATTATTATTATTATTATTATTATCTTCCCTCGCATAAGGCAATCACGTGAGAGAGAAATGTGCTTTTGAGCTGTCTTTCGCAAAAGGGAGGGACGCTGATGGAGGAGGTGCCCCAAAGCCACCCAACCAGCGTACGTGCCTAAAATGGAACTGCAACTCCCCATCGCCTGGTTTTCTAGGCCGGCACCTTAACCGCTAGACCAAACTGGCTTTCAATTTATGCAGTGTAAATCAAGACATTAACAATACACTGCATAAGTTGAAAGCCGGTTTGGTTTAGCGGTTAAGGTGCTGACCTCGAAACTAGGAGACGGTGAGTTCTAGTTCCGCCTTAGGCATGAACGAAAGCTGGTTGGGTGGCTTTGGGTCAATCACCAGGAGGCGGTGAGTTCTAGTTCCGCCATAGGCATGTAAACTGGTTGGGTGGCTTTGGGTCAATCACCAGGAGGCGGTGAGTTCTAGTTCCGCCTTAGATAACAGGAGTCAGTGAATTCTAGTTCCGTCTTAAGCATGTAAGCTGGTTGGGTGGCTTTGTGTCAATCACAGGAGGCGGTGAGTTCTAGTTCCGCCGTAGGCATGTAAGCTGGTTGGGTGACTTTGGGTCAATCTCAGGAGGCGGTGAGTTCTAGTTCCGCCTTAGGTAACAGGAGTCAGTGAATTCTAGTTCTGTCTTAAACATGTAAGCTGGTTGGGTGGCTTTGGGTCAATCACAGGAGACGGTGAGTTCTAGTTCCGCCTTAGGAAACAGGAGTCAGTGAATTCTAGTTCCGTCTTAAGCATGTAAGCTGGTTGGGTGGCTTTGTGTCAATCACAGGAGACAGTGAGTTCTAGTTCCGCCTTAGGTATGTAAGCTGGTTGGGTGACTTTGGGTCAATCACCAGGATGCGGTGAGTTCTAATTCCGCCGTAGGCATGTAAGCTGGTTGGGTGACTTTGGGTCAATCACAGGAGACGGTGAGTTCTAGTTCCGCCTTAGGTAACAGAAGTCAGTGAATTCTAGTTCTGTCTTAAACATGTAAGCTGGTTGGGTGGCTTTGGGTCAATCACAGGAGACGGTGAGTTCTAGTTCCGCCTTAGGCATGTAAGCTGGTTGGGTGACTTTTGGGTCAATCACCCCGAGGTGATGAGTTCTAGTTCTGAATGAGGCATGAAAGTCAGCTGGGTAACTCTCTATCAATTGTATGGAGACTGTGAATTCTAGTCCCGCCTTAGCGAAGAGGCCAGCCAGCTGCACACACACACACACACACACAAACACACAAACACACACACATTCTAATGTTACAATGTCTTACAATTCACTCACTAAATTGTTTTCTTCCCCAAAAACGGTCTTTTCATGCGCACACACAGGTATAATTTACAGGCTGGCTCTTGTTTTTTTTTTGGTTTTTTTTTGAGCGGGGAGGAGGGGAAAGAGTCCCCCAAAACCGTCTTTTAGCCCATGAAATCTACCAGCTTAAATTCGGTCTGCGTGTGAGTGTGTGTTTTGTGCGTGTTGCGCTTACACAGCAGGAGATAATCCCCCTCTCCAGATAAAACCATTTAGAGATAAAGTAGGCATTCTAAGTATATAAATGTCTCAAGT
>NW_015388672.1:165388-168288 GCF_001527695.2 Protobothrops mucrosquamatus | reverse complement strand
GATAGATAAGAAAAAGAAAGAAAGAAAGAAAGAAAGAAAGAAAGAAAAAAAAATGGAAGGGAGAGAGGGAGGGAGGGAGGGAGGGAGGGAGGGAGGAAGGAAGGAAGGAAGGAAGGAAGATGCCGTGATGGCAGGGAGCAGATGTTATGCCCCTACTTTTCTCCCTGTCCATCAGTCGTGCGATCCAAATAGTGGTCCAAGGCCAGGTGTGGACGGCCACTTGCAGACCGGAGGGTCCCGGCCCTTCTCCCTGCAGCCACCTGTCACTCACCACAGCACCCAGACTGATGCCCCCCCCAGCCTTTATTCAAGCATTCCAGAGAGAGAGAAAGTTTTATCAGACACCGTCTGATCTATCCCATTGTTTCGTTCTCCTTGTCCTTAGGATATTTTCTCCCCCCCCCCCCCGAATTAAAAAATCTGCCAGAATCTCCCCTGTAATTTTGAACTCTCCGTCTCCGGTCTCGTCTTCTGGAAAAGCTTGAAGCGATCTGGCCCATTTTTCACACCCTTGAAATATATCTCCCTACAGGTCTCCGGGCGAGACGAAACCAAAGCTTTCAACCATTCCTTGGAAAAACCTCCCCGCCGGGTCCCTTTCCCATCTGGGTTGACCCCCTACGGACAGGCTCCAATCTCTTAATATCCTTCTTAAAAATGTCCTGCCCAGAAATGGACGCTACTACTATAGCTTTGGGCTAGGAGGCTGGTTAAACGCCTACGTTGTTTTCTTTCATTTTTTTAAAAAAGCTGCCTGGAGTTGTGGTGGAGTAAAGAAAGCCCCAAAATTTGAAATAATAGAAAAAAATTAAAAATATCTTGCTTAATCAGGATACAGCACCAGAGTCAAATTCTAAATGGTTTCTCAGATAGTCTTTGCCCCCAAACGCAGCAGGATTGTCTTAGAGTTTTTATAAACTTGGCACATCAATAGCAATACAGATAATAATAATAATAAAAGATAGATAGATAGATAGATAGATAGATGGATGGATGGATGGATGGATGGATGGATGGATGGATGGATGGATGGATGGATGGATGGATGGATGGATGGATGGATGGATGGATGGATGGATGGATGGATGGGTAGGTAGGTAGGTAGGCAGGCAGACAGGCAGACAGACAGATAGAGAAAGTCATAGAAAATGATAAAGTTAAACTGCTCTGGGACTTCAGAATTCAAACAGACAAGCACCTACAACATAACACCCCGGACTTAACAACTGTCGATAAGAAAGACAAAAAAAGTCTGGATAGTGGACATGGCAGTGCCTGGAGATAGCAGAAGAGACGAGAAAGAACTGGAGAAGATAACAAAATACAAAGACCTACAAATAGAAATAGAAAGACTGTGGCAAAGGCAAGCAAGGGTAGTACCAATAGTCAAAGGCGCCTTGGGTGCAATTCCAAAACAACTGGAGCACCACTTGGACACCATCATCGGCATTGACAAATTCGCCATCAATCAATTGCAAAATGCGGCCTTACTAGGAACTGCTTTCATCCTGCGACATCTGTAATACCATCAAACATCCACATCTGCCTATCCCAGGTCTTTGGGAAGGACTCGATAGGTAGACAAAAATGCCAAATCCAGTCTGAACATCTGGCTGACTGTGCGATGATCAATAATAATAATAATAATAATAATAACAACAACAACAACAACAGCAGCAACAACAACAGCAACAACAACTATAAAGTTGGAAGGGTCCTTGGAAGTCATCTAGTCCAACCCCCTGCTCAGGCAGGAAACCCTATACCGTTTCAGACAAATGGCTATCCAATCTCTTCTTAAAAACTTCCAGTGTTGGAGCATTCACAGCTTCTGGAAATTTGTGGGTTTTTTTTTTTTTTTAGTCTAGTTTCTGCTATGCAGAAGAATTTGCTTGAAGAAGTAAAGTGGGTGCAGAAAACATGGTTTCTAGTAATGTCAGAACGACAAACCATCCAGGGCTTAAAACTGGTTGAAGGGAGGGGGGGGGAAGGAGACCCTAAATAGAAATACAGGTAGTCCTCAGCTTACGTTCACAACTGAGCCCAGCGTTTCTGTCGCTAAGTGAGACAGTTATTAAGTGAATTTTGCCCCATTATACGAGCTTGGGGGGCCACAGGAGTAAAGGAAATCTCTGCCATTGTTAAGTTAGTAACAACGGTTGTTAATTGAATCTGGATTCCCCCCCCCATTGACTTTGCTGGCCAGATGGTCATAAAAGAGGATCGGACACGTGACCCCGGGACACGGCCGCCGTCATAAATACGAGTCCGTTGCCAAGCGTCGCGATTTTTGATCACGTGACCACGGGGCCCGCTGCGACGGTCGTTAAGTGTGAAAATGACTGTAAGTCAGTTTTTTCCAATGCCGTTGTAACTTTGAATCGTCACTAAACGAACAGTTGTAAATTGAGGACTTCTATTGATGCTCTGTTGCCTAAAGGTGAACTATATTATCAGAATATATTATGGAAACTGACCAAAAAGAGAAGCAACCTGGAATTCAAGAGAAACTTCCTGACAGGAAGGACAATTAACCAGTGGAACAGCTGGCCACTAGAAGTCGTGGCTGCTCCATCCCTGGAGGTTTTTAAGAAGAGGCTGGATTTGCTCATTTATTGAATATATGAAACACAAAGCAAAATAGAAGTAGGAAATGAAGGAAATGAAGGTGTGAGGTAAAACGGGGAAAAGGGGAAAAAACCCACGAAACTTTGACTTTAGTTTTGTCAATGAGATAGATTTCTCGTTCTGGAAATGGCTAGTTATATATTCAGGCGTATAAGCCAAAAATTAAAGCTGGAGAGTTTTTAATCTTGTACTGTGCTAAAAAGAGTCAGAAGTTTTTCCCGCCTTTTTTCCCTTGTACCAAACACTTTCTTCCGCCCTCTCCTTTTCCTTCC
>NW_015388672.1:154830-159830 GCF_001527695.2 Protobothrops mucrosquamatus | reverse complement strand
AGCATTTCCTTGGCATTTAAAGATCTCAATTTTACCATGAAGTTTAGACCCGCTCAAGCAAACCGAACGCAAATAGAGCAGAGTGCCCGGAGTTGAAGGAATTGAATTCTGCCTTCGTGGAAAGTAAATGACGGGTAGAAAAAAAAGAGGCGTTTGGGTATTCGAAATATTAAGCGTGTGCCGAAATTAGTGCCAGGAATGCAAAGGTTTTAACCCCCAGGATATAAAAAAAGATGTTGAGACTCTAGAAAGAGTGCAGAGAAGAGCAACAAAGATGATTAGGGGACTGGAGGCTAAAATATATGAGGAACGGTTGCTGGAATTGGGTATGTCTAGTTTAACGAAGAGAAGGACGAGGGGGGACATGATAGCAGCCTTCCAGTATCTCAGGGGCTGCCCCAAAGAAGAGGGAGTCAAGCTATTCTCCAAAGCCCCTGAAGGCAGGACAAGAAGCAACATGTGGAAACTAACCAAAGAGAGAAGCAACCTAGAGCTAAGGAGAAACTTCCTGACAGTTGGAAGAATTAACCAGTGGAACAACCTGCCTCCAGAAGCTGTGAATGCTCCAACACTGGAGGTTTTTAAGAAGAGATTTGGACAGCCATTTGTCCGAAAGGTATAGGGTTTCCTGCCTGAGCAGGGGGTTGGACTAGATGACCTCCAAGGTCCCTTCCAACATTATTATTATTATTATTATTATTATTATTATTATTATTATTATTATTATTATTATTATTATTATTATTATTATTATTATTATTATTATTAATCTTCCCTCGCATCAGGCAATCGCGTGAGAGAGAAATGTGCTTTTGAGCGGTCTTTTGCAGAAGGGAGGGACGCTGATGGAGGTGCCCCAAAGCCACCCAACCCGCGTACGTGCCTAAAATGGAACTGCAACTCCCCGTCGCCTGGTTTTCTAGGCCGGCACCTTAACCGGCTAGACCAAACTGGTTTTCAGTTTATGCAGTGTAAATCAAGACATTAACAAGTACGCTGCATAAGTTGAAAGCTGGTTTGGTTTACCGGTTAAGGTGCTGACCTCGAAACCAGGAGACGGTGAGTTCTAGTTCCGCCTTAGGCATGAACGAAAGCTGGTTGGGTGGCTTAGGGTCAATCACCAGGAGGCGGTGAGTTCTAATTCCACCGTAGGCATGTAAGCTGGTTGGGTGGCTTTGGGTCAATCACCAGGAGGCAGTGAGTACTAGTTCCGCCTTAGGTAACAGGAGTCGGTGAATTCTAGTTCCGTCTTAAGCATGTAAGCTGGTTGGGTGACTTTGGGTCAATCACTCCGAGGTGATGAGTTCTAGTTCTGCATGAGGCATGAAAGTCAGCTGGGTGACTATCAATTGAATGGAGACTGTGAATTCTAGTCCCGCCTTAGCGAAGAGGCCAGCCAGCTGCACACACACACACACACACACAAACACACACACATTCTAATGTTACAATGTCTTAAAATTCACTCACTAAATTGTTTTCTTCCCCCAAAAACGGTCTTTTCATGCGCACACACAGGTATAATTTACAGGCTGGCTCTTGGTTTTTTTTTTTTTTTTTTGAGCGGGGAGGAGGGGAAAGAGTCCCCCAAAACCGTCTTTTAGCCCATGAAATCTACCAGCTTAAATTCGGTCTGCGTGTGAGTGTGTGTTTTGTGCGTGTTGCGCTTACACAGCAGGAGATAATCCCCCTCTCCAGATAAAACCATTTAGAGATAAAGTAGGCATTCTAAGTATATAAATGTCTCAAGTCTTTAGATCTAGGATTATCTTCAAGTTGCATATTCCATTAGGAAAATGGACTAGCTCTTTCTTTACGCAAGGGTATAAATTTCCCATTTGTTCAAAGCAGCTACTTCGAAGCAAGGCTTCCTTACCGTGAGGGAAACCTAATGGAAAGATGAATTTCAACTGTTTCAAGCCCTGGGTGTGTAATTTTTTTAAAAACAAAACAAAACTGTAGAAGTTAAAAGGAAATCCCATCGTATTTGAGGAGATAGAGAAGAATATTTCTTTCAACCTTATGGGTCTTCTTTTATCATCCAATGTCACCCTTACTTGTTCCTACTTTTTCATTTTATTTATTAGATCCCTTTCTCTCCTGGTGATTGGCCCAAAGTCACTCAGGTAGGGAGGGGAGGGGAAGGGAGGGGAGAGAGGGAGGGAGGGAAGAAAAGAAGAGGAAGGAGGGAAGGAAGGAAACAAAAAGAAAGATAGATATATGAGAAAGGAAAGGAAAGGAAAGGAAAGGAAAGGAAGGAAGGAAGGAAGGAAGACGGGGGAAGGAAGGAAGGGAAAGTAGAGGAAGGGAAGGGAGGGAGGGAAGGAAGGAAAGGAGAGGAAGGAGGGAAGGAAGGAAACAAAAAGAAAGATAGATATATAAGAAAGAAAAAGAAAGGAAAGAAAGAAAGGAAGGAGGGAGGGTGGGAGGGAAGGAAGGAAAAGTAGAGGGAGGGAAGGAAGGAAAGGAGAAGAAGGAGGGAAGGAAGGAAACAAAAATTAAGATAGATAAAAAAGAAAGAAAAAGGAAGGAAGGAAGGAAGGGAAAGGAGAGGAAGGAAGGGTGGGAGGGAGGGAGGAAAGGAAGGAAAGGAGGAAACAAAAAGAAAGATAGACAGATAAGAAAGAAAAAGAAAGAAAAAGACGGAGGGAGGAAGAAAGGGAAAGGAGAGGAGGGAAGGGAGGGAGGGAAGGAGGGAAACAAAAAGAAAGATAGGAAAGAAAAAGAAAAAAGAAGGAAGGAAGGGATGGAAGGAAGGAAGGGAAAGGAGAGGAAAGGGTAGGAAGAAAACAAAAAGAAAGGAAGATTGATAGATAAGAAAAAGAAAAAGAAAAAATGGAAGAAGGAAGGGAGGGAGGGAGGGAGGGAGGAAGGAAGGAAGGAAGGAAGGAAGATGCCGTGATGGCAGGGAAGGTCCCGGCCCTTCTCCCTGCAGCCACCTGTCACTCACCACAGCACCCAGACTGATGCCCCCCCCCCAGCCTTTATTCAAGCATTCCAGAGAGAGGGAAAGTTTTATCAGACACCTTCTGATCTATCCCATTGTTTCGTACTTCTTTTCCTTAGGATATTTCTCCCCCCACCCCAGAATTGAAAAACCTGCCGGAATCTCCCCTGTAATTTTGAATTCTCCGTTTCCGGTCTCGTCTTCTGGAACGGCGTGAAGCGATTCCGCCCATTTTTCACACCCTTGAAATATATTTCCCTACAGGTCTCCGGGCGAGACGAAACCAAAGCTTTCAACCATTCCTTGGAAAAACCTCCCCGCCGGGTCCCTTTCCCATCTGGGTTGACCCCCTACGGACAGGCTCCAATCTCTTAATATCCTTCTTAAAAATGTCCTGCCCAGAAATGGACGCAACTACTATAGCTTTGGGCTAGGACGCTGGTTAAAAGCCTACGTTGTTTTCTTTCATTTTTTTTTTAAAAGCTGCCTGGAGTTGTGGTGGAGTAAAGGAAGCCCCAAAATTTGAAATAATAGAAAAAAATTAAAAATATCTTGCTTAATCAGGATACAGCAGCGGAGTCAAATTCTAAAAGGTTTCTCAGATAGTCTTTGCCCCCAAACGCAGCAGGATTGTCTTAGAGTTTTTTTAAACTTGGCACATCAATAGCAATACAGATAATAATAATAATAATAATAAATAGATAGATAGATAGATAGATAGATAGGTAGGTAGGTAGGTAGGTAGGTAGGTGGGTAGGTAGGTAGGTAGTCTGAACATCTGGCTGACTGTGCGATGATCAATAATAATAATAATAATAATAATAACAACAACAATTATAAAGTTGGAAGGGACCAATTATAAAGTTGGAAGGGACCTTGGAGGTCGTCTAGTCCAACCCCCTGCTCAGGCAGGAAACCCTATACCGTTTCAGACAAATGGCTATCCAATCTCTTCTTAAAAACTTCCAGTGTTGGAGCATTCACAGCTTCTGGAAATTTGTGGGTTTTTTTTTTTTTTAGTCTAGTTTCTGCTATGCAGAAGAATTTGCTTGAAGAAGTAAAGTGGGTGCAGAAAACATGGTTTCTAGTAATGTCAGAACGACAAACCATCCAGGGCTTAAAATTGGTTGAAGGGGGGGGGGAAGGAGACCCTAAATAAAAATACAGGTAGTCCTCAGCTTACATTGACAACTGAGCCCAGTGTTTCTGTCGCTAAGTGAGACAGTTATTAAGTGAATTTTGCCCCATTATACGATCTTGGGGGGCCACAGGAATTAAGGAAATCTCTGCCATTGTTAAGATAGTAACAACGGTTGTTAATTGAATCTCGCTTCCCCCCGCCCATTGACTGTGCTGGCCAGATGGTCATAAGAGAGGATCGGTCACGTGACTCTGGGACACGGCCACCGTCATAAATACGAGTCCGTTGTCAAGCGTCACGATTTTTGATCACGTGACCACGGGGCTCGCTGCGACGGTCGTTAAGTGTGAAAATGAGCGTGTCAGTTTTTTCCAATGCCGTTGTAACTTTGAATCGTCACTAAACGAACAGTTGTAAATTGAGGACTTCTATTGATGCTCTGTTGCCTAAAGGTGAACTATATTATCAGAATATATTATGGAAACTGACCAAAGAGAGAAGCAACCTGGAATTCAGGAGAAACTTCGTTGACAGGGAGGACAATTAACCAGTGGAACAGCTGGCCACCAGAAGTCGTGGCTGCTCCATCCCTGGAGGTTTTTAAGAAGAGGCTGGATTTGCTCATTCATTGAATATATGAAACACAAAGCAAAATAGAAGTAGGAAATGAAGGAAATGAAGGTGTGAGGTAAAACGGGGAAAAGGGAAAAAAACCACGAAACTTTGACTTTAGTTTTGTCAATGAGATAGATTTCTCGTTCTGGAAATGGCTAGTTATATATTCAGGCGTATAAGCCAAAAATTAAAGCTGGAGAGTTTTTAATCTTGTACTGTGCTAAAAAGAGTCAGAAGTTTTTCCCGCCTTTTTTCCCTTGTACCAAACACTTTCTTCCGCCCTCTCCTTTTCCTTCC
>NW_015388672.1:129405-152384 GCF_001527695.2 Protobothrops mucrosquamatus | reverse complement strand
AGGAGGAGGAGAAGAAGAAGAAGAAGAAGAAGAAGAAGAAGAAGAAGAAGAAGAAGAAGAAGAAGAAGAAGAAGAAGACCACCATCCTGGGGGAACTAGGAGCTGGCTTTGAAGCGTTCGCCCCAAGCCAGAGACCACACCATGGAAACACGCAGCTGTCAGACAAGAGAGCAGATGCTTGAGAACGGAAATCCAGGGTTTTTTCGAAACGGGGCGGTTGAGAGCAGCCCACGGCCGGCCGAGGCAGCTGACGAAGAGCAGAAGATGTTGAAGCCAGAGAGAGAACATCTGTCTATCACGCTTCGGCCCACCAGATCAGATTTGGGCTCCTTGTCTTAAATCCTGAGAAAGCCGCCTCTTTTCCTAATGTGCTTGGGTATTTCTGCTGTTCTTTCTCTCTCTCTCTTTCTCTAAAATCCACACAACTTCACTCCCTTGATTGCTAGAAGTTCCAGGAGGGCTTTTAGTCTCCCATGGGACAATAATCTAGACCAGGGGTAGGCAACCTTGGCTCTTTTATGGCTCCCAGAATTCCTGAGCCAGCCTGGCTCAGCTTGGAAACCTCTCCCTTTCCCCTCAGCGTGGCTGGCTCAGGAATTCTGGGAGTTGAAGTCCACAAGTCATAAAGGAGCCATAGTTCCCCCATGCTGGCTCAGGAATTCTGGGAGTTGAACTCCATGAGTCATGAAGGGGCCAAAGTTTCCCTCATGCTGGCTGAGGAATTCTGGGAGTTGAACTCCATGAGTCATGAAGGGGCCAAAGTTTCCCTCATGCTGGCTGAGGAATTCTGGGAGTTGAACTCCATGAGTCATGAAGGGGCCAAAGTTTCCCTCATGCTGGCTGAGGAATTCTGGGAGTTGAACTCCATGAGTCATGAAGGGGCCAAGGTTGCCTACCCCTGATCTAGAACCTTCCAGGATGAGCTTCCACCCATTTTTTTTTACGGTGAGTCAAACTTTCTGCTCAACTTGGGATGCCTGCAAATGGAGTCGCGGATAAATTCGATTTCGAGGCACTTGGTTGGAGAAAGACGATGGCCAGCGTGACGACTACCACGATTTATTATTATTATTATCATTTTTTTTAAATAGATGGAAAATGGTTTGCCTTTTAAAAACACAGTGTAGTTTTGAACTCAGTTATAATACAGGTAGTCCTTGACTTATGACTGACCTTCAGCCCAAAACCTTTGTGGCTAAGCAAGACCCCTGGTCAAGTGAGTTGCGTTAAATGTAGTCAGGAGTTATAAAGGTACTTACAAGTTCTCAACTTACAAGTTCATTTAGTGACCGTTCGAAGTTACAATGGCGCTGAAAAAGGGACATATGACCGTTTTTCACGAATGATGATGATGATGATGATGATGATGATAATAATAATAATAATAATAATAATAATAAAATACAAAGACCTACAAATAAAATACAAAGACCTACAAATAGAAATAGAAAGACTGTGGCAAAGGCAAGCAAGGGTAGTGCTGATAGTCATAGGCGCCTTGGGTGCAATCCCAAAACAGCTGGAGCACCACTTGAACACCATCATCGGCATTGACAAATTTGCCATTAGTCAATTGCAAAAGACGGCCTTACTAGGAACCGCTTCCATCCTGCGATGAGATCTGTAATAACATCAAACATCCACATCTGCCTATCCCAGGTCCTGGGAAAGGACTCGATAGGTAGACAAAATGCCAAATCCAGTCTGAACATCTGGCTGACTGTGCGATGATCAATAATAATAATAGTAATAATAATAATAATAATAATAATAATAACAACAACAACAACAACAACAACAATAATAGTAATAAAGGTCATCTAGTCCAACCCCCTGCTCAGGCAGGAAACCCTACCATACACTTAAGATGGTTGCAACATCTCTATGGCCACATGATCCAAATTCAGACGCTTGGCAGCTGACTCATATTTATGACGATTGCAGTGTCCCCAGGGGTCACGTGATCTGCTTTTANAACAACAACAACAACAACAACAACAATAATAGTAATAAAGGTCATCTAGTCCAACCCCCTGCTCAGGCAGGAAACCCTACCATACACTTAAGATGGTTGCAACATCTCTATGGCCACATGATCCAAATTCAGACGCTTGGCAGCTGACTCATATTTATGACGATTGCAGTGTCCCCAGGGGTCACGTGATCTGCTTTTACGACCTTCCAACAAGCAAAGTCAATGGGGGGATGCCAGATTCCCTTAACAACCGTGTTACTAACTTAACAACTGCAATGATTCCCTGAAATGGTATAGGGTTTCCTTCCTGAGCAGGGGGTTGGACTAGATCAGGGCTTTTCAACCAGTGGTACGGGTACCACCTGTGGTACATTGGCACCTGGCAGGTGGTGCGCGACCATCCTAGAAAAGTGGTAGCGGGGGAGGGGAATGAGCTGAACAGGTGGCAGCACCGCACAAGCCTGAGCGAGAGACGGCTGGAGCTGCAGGGCTGTCAGGGCTCAGCGGAAGCGACAGGATCAACACCAGGCTCCAGCTGGAGCTTGGCGCTGATCCTGGTGCTCCTGCTGAGCCCAGAAGAAGCACCGATCAGCTGGAATGTTGCAGCCTCTCCAGGGTCTTGTGATTTACATTCAGATGCTTGGCAACTGATTCATATTTGTGACGGTCACAGTGTCCCAGGGTCATGTGAAGTGACCAAAACCTGCTGCAACCACCCAGCAGAGGGGGGGGAATAAAAACCAAACACACCCCACCCCACCCCCGCTGCCAATCCTCAACAGAAATGCTCACAACAATGAAAACCTCGGACAGGAGGAAGAGCGCGGCCGGGTGGGCAGGCAGGTGTCTTGCTCGGCTGTGGCTCGGGGGGCACTTTTTTCAGTGCCCTTGTAACTTCGAACAGTCACTAAGCGAACTGTTGTAAGTCGAGGACTACCTGTACTTTATCACTTTTTTCTTTTTTTTTTGGTCATCAAGTTTTTGACACCTTGCTAGGCGACTGGTGATACTCGGATATTGCCATATCCTAAAAGTGGTACAATGGGTGAAAAGGTTGAAAAGCCCTGGACTAGATGACCTCCAAGGTACCTTCCAACTTGGTTATTCCATTCCATTCCATATTCCAATAACCTATTCTATTCTATTCTATTCTATTCTATTCTATTCTATTCTATTCTATTCTATTCTATTCTATGAAGTTATAAGTTGAAGAGTATCTGTGAGGGCGTTTGTTAGGCACATTAAACATGAGATGCAACAACAAGCACTGCCTCTTTCCGTTCCTGATTCTTTATCTAAGGTTGTGGCTTAAGCATCTAATCCTACTTAAAAGTTCAGTCATGCACGCCTATTTGAAATGGAAAACAAAAAGAGAAAAACAGAAGCAAAGAGAAAAAGGAAGTTGACAGCAAAGATCAACTAATAATATTCATCCCCAGCACCTCAGCTGAACTGAACTGAAGGACCTAGATGCTTCGCTTTCTTGATTAACAAATACAGGGCAGTCCTCAACTTATGACCGATGGAAAAAAGATGTCGAGACTCTGGAAAGAGTACAGAGAAGAGCAACAAAGATGATTAGGGGACTGGAGGCTAAAACATATAAGGAACGGTTGCTGGAATTGGGGATGTCTAGTTTAATGAAGAGAAGGACGAGGGGGGACATGATAGTAGTCTTCCAATATCTCAGGGGCTGCCCCAAAGAAGAGGGAGTCAAGCTATTCTCCAAAGCCCCTGAAGCCAGGACAAGAAGCAACAGATGGAAACTCATCAAGGAGAGAAGCAACCTGGAATTAAGGAGAAATTTTCTAACTGAACAATTAATCAGTGGAACTCCTTGCCTCCAGAAGCTGTGAATGCTCCAACACTGGAAGTTTTTAAGAAGAGACTGGACAGCCATTTGTCTGAAACGATATAGGGTTTCCTGCCTGAGCAGGGGGTTGGGCTAGATGATTTCCAAGGTCCCTTCCAACTTTATTATTATTAATTATTATTGTTGTTATTGTTGTTTTGTTGTTATTAAAATGCTATGAGAAAGCTCTATCGGAATAGAATAGAATAACAGAGTTGGAAGGCACCTTGGAGGTCATCTAGTCCAACCCCCTTCTCAGGCAGGAAACTCTATACCATTTCGGACAAATGGCTGTCCAGTCTCTTCTTAAAAACTTCCAGTGTTGAAGAAGGGAGGGAGGGAGGGAGGGAGGGAGGGAAAGAAAGAATGAATAAGATTCGGAGGGCACCTTGGAGGTCATCTAGTCCCACCCCCTGCTCAGGCATGAAACCCTATACCATTTCAGACAAATGGCTGCCAAGTCTCTTCTTAAAAACTTCCAGTGTTGGAGAAGGGAAGGAGCGAGGGAAAGAAAGAAAGAAAGAATAAGATTCGAAAGGGATCTTGGAGGTCATCTAGTCCAACCCCCTGCTCAGGCAGGAAACCCTACACCACTTCAGACCAATGGCTGTGCAGTGTTTTCTTAGAAACCTCCAGTGATGGAGCACCTACAACTTCTGGAGGCAGGTTGTTCCACTGATTAATTATTCTCATTGTCAGGAAATTTCTCCTCTGTTTTAGGTTGTTTCTCTCCTTGATAAAGTCAACATCGTCCAAGCTTATTATGTGCAGCGATTGATAGATTTATATCCCACCTTTATTATTTTCACAAAGAACTCCAGGCAGCAAACACACACCCTTCCTCTTCCTAGTTTCCCCACAACAATAACCCGCTAAAAGTGGGCAGGCTGAGAGACTGTGAAGGGCCCAACGTCTTCAGTAGCAACCGACCACGATTTACGCTAAACCTGGACGGGGCTTTGCCGAAAATCTCCTAACTTCCCACAGTGAGAAACACCCCAACTTAACCAAACACATTTTTTTGCAATATGTGAGACCAAGTGAAGCTTGACTGAAACCAACTGTCGGATTTCTGCTCCTACATGAAAAGGCTAAGTGGTTTGTGCAAGGGAGGCTGGGTTGTTGAAACCGTAGACCCTCCTTTCACAACAGCCCAGAAAAAAAAAACCCAGGCCATTTACGAGGGTCTGTTTTACATCAGAAGGGGGTACAAAGAACTTTTTTCCCAGCTTCAGAGAAGAGACTTCCTGTGGTTAAGAGAGGAAGCAGAAACTAAACAACTCAGAACAGAAAGAAAAAAAAAGAGAAAAAAAAAACAAGGGTAAGGATTGCAGTTTAAAAGGTTCTCGAATTCTCCCAATTTCACAAGACATCTCTGGACGGTGGGGACACACAACCACAATAATCTAAGGGGTACAATACAAATTCCAAGGTGGGAGGGTGAGAAAAAAAAATCAAGTTTTAATTCTGAGACGTTGAACGAACAAGCCAAACAGCTTTAAATGAGCTAACACAAAATTTTGAGGCTCACAACATGGTATTTGACATAATAATAATAATAATGATGATAATGATAACAATGTTAATAATGATGACTCGATGACCTCCAAGGTCCCTTCCAACTTTATTATTATTATTATTATTATTATTATTATTATTATTATTATTATTATAGGAGGAGGAGGAGGAGGAGGAGGAGGAGGAGGAGAAGAAGAAGAAGAAGAAGAAGAAGAAGAAGAAGAAGAAGTAGTAGTAGTAGTAGTAGTAGTAGTAGTTGGAAGGGACCCTGGAGGTCATCTAGTCCCACTCCCTGCTCAGGCAGGAAACCCTATACTATTTCAGACAAATGGCTGTCCAGCCTCTTCTTAAAAACTTCCAGTGTTGGAGTATTCACAACTTCTGGAGGCAGGTTGTTCCACTGATTAATGAATAGAATAGAATAGAATAGAATAGAATAGAATAGAGTTGGAAGGGACCTTGGAGATCATCTAGTCCAACCCCCGCTCAGGCAGGAAACTACCATTTCAGACAAATGGCTGTCCAGCCTCTTTTTAAAAACTTCCAGTGTTGGAGTATCCACAACTTCTGGAGGCAGGTTGTTCCACTGATTAATTAATAGAATAGAATAGAATAGAGCTGGAAGGGTCCTTGGAGGTCATCTAGTCCAACCCTCTGCTCAGGCAGGAAACCCTATACCATTTCAGAGAAATGGCTATCCATTCTCTTCTTAAAAACTTCCAGCGATGGAGCATTCACAGCTTCTGGAGGCAGGTTGTTCCACTGGTTAATTGTTCAAACTGTCAGGAAATATGTGCATGATACAGAAATACGCAGAAAAGGAAGTTGAAATGTGAGACGGAGTCGGGATTTGCAGAAATCCATCCTTCAGAGAAGATTCCTAACACACCTTTTCAAGCTTAAACGACAACTAGTCTCTCCGCATCCAGGACCCGGTTTCTCCAGCTTTTTCACTGCACATCAAAAGAAACCGGTAAAAGTGGGCGGCAGAAGGGGCACAAAGCGGAATCCTCCATCTGTGGGGCAAAACTCGGTGTGTGTATGTGTGTGTCTTCAGTGGCACGTTGTTGTTATTGTTCCTGCAGCTTTCTGAAAAGCTTAAGGAGAAAGGCCACCCAGGTAAAAGGTCCCGAGAAGGATTCCCAAAGGCGATGACTCCAATCCAACGATCGTCCAAGTTTTGCGGGTGGCCCATTGCCTAAAACTATTTTAAGGAACATATTGGAGGAGCACCAGTCATGGGAGGGTCGAAAAGCACAAGATGAAACTGAAACACACACACACCCCAGTTCTACCTGTGACACATGAATTCAAAATACAATGGAGTTTAATTCCCATGGACTTCATTTTAAGCCTTCCCTAGTCTTGTTCCTATAAGAAATCTCTTGCTATTGATATCATTGATGTCTGTCTGTCTATTTTTATCTATCTTTCCCTGTCTCTCTTTATCTTTAGTTTTATTTCTTTCTCTGTGTCTATATCTATTTATCTGTCTGTCTGTCTGTCTGTCTGTCTGTCTGTCTGTCTGTCTGTCTGTCTNTATCTATCTATCTATCTATCTATCTATCTATCTATCTATCTATCTATCTATCTATCTATCTATCTATCTCTTTTCTTGTCATCTATCTCTATCTTCTATCTCTCTACCTACCTACCTATCTACCATCCATTTATTTATCTACTATCTATAAATCAGTTATGTATCATCTACCTATCAGTCTATCAATCTCTGTCTATTTCTCTCTCTGTAATTTAGAAACCACCCATCACCCTCACATTTATCTTCCCAAAATATTCTTAACCTCATATAGAGACTACCATGTCAAAAGTGTGTTGGACAGAACATCATTTTTAAGGAATTATTCTAAGGAAACTGACAAATTTCCTTAAACCATACTATAGTTATCACTGGGGTTCCAGATTGTGTGATCTGTTGGGTTGTTTTTTTACACTGCTCTGCTGTTTTTGTGTGATACACTTATTTATTTTTAACTGAACTGTGATTTATTCCATTCACTCAGTTTCCTAGGTAGGGAAAACCCACTGAACCATGCATCTAACCACATTGTTTGGGATAACAAGAGTATTCTGGCTAAAAAGTAGTTTCCTAGTTTGTTATTTAGCACAGCCAGAAACAATCCATCGAGTGGGTTCACAAGAGTCACCAAACGTGCTGCCTATTTCAACATTATGCTGTATTAAATGACGAACGGTCTTGACGTTTCTGAAATAAAAAAATGTGTTCATGAACGCTAGGCCATCTCCAAATGCTAAAGCAGACGGCCAGAACTACGAAAGGAGTTAAATAAATATAAATAAAACAAGAGAAAAGGAGGTGGTTTTTTTTGCGCAGATGAGCTATAAACTCAATTTGGGTTAAGAAAAAAAGAAGAAGAATGAACTAGTTTCTCCTTTTTACTACATTACTGCAGAAGGTCTATTTTGGTACTGAAGCAAAAATAAATAAATAAATAAATAATTTTGAGATTTTGGCAAATTTACGAGCACTGCTGCTAAATGCAACTGCAAAGTCCTATGTGTTTTTAATGCCCTATATCTCCTTTCATTAACATAGACTGACAGTGAGTAAACTTTAGCACCGTAAAGAATAAATAATGAAGCTTTTGACAAGGATTGTATTCATTCTAAAGATATATATATAATCATTTTCTAAAGTCGGTTCCGCATTTTATCTATTTCTTACTAAAATCTACCTCACACCCTTCACAAAGAGCAGGAGATTAAGGTAGGACGTCAACAAGCAAACTAATAATCGACAAATAAAAATGTTAGCGGGAAAAACGCCTAGGTACTATAAATCAATACATCAAACCAATATATGTTCAAATCCAGGAAACTCTTAAAACAGGGGTCTTCAAACTTGGCCCTTTGATGGCTTGCGGACTTCAGCTCCCAGAATTCTTCAGCCAGCGTGCCTGGCTGAGGAATTCTGGGAGTTGAAGTCCACCAGTCATCAAAGGGCCAAGTTTGAAGGCCCCTGCATTACGTGATGCCACAAGGTAGAAGAGCAGTTTGGGGACAAAGCATAGCTGACTGGGGAATTCTGGGAGTTGAAGTCCACACCTGTTAAAATGGCAGAGGTTGAGAAGCACGGGTTTAGCTCTTTCTGAGTTAGCATTATTTCCCCCTCACATTATGTCAGGGGTCTTCAAACGTGGCCCTTTTATGACTGATGGACTTCAACTCCCAGAATTCCTCAGCCAGCATGCCTGGCTGAGGAATTCTGGGGGTTGAAGTCCACACCTCTTAAAATGGCTGAGGTTGAAAAACACCAGTTTTAGCTCTTTCAGAGTTAGCATTATTTCCCCCACACATTATGTCAGGTGCCTTCAAACTTGGCCCTTTTATGACTGGTGGACTTCAACTCCCAGAATTCCTCAGCCAGCATGCCTGGCTAAGGAATTCTGGGAGTTGAAGTCCACACCTCTTAAAATGGCAGAGGTTGAGAAACACCGGTTTAGCTCTTTCAGAGTTAGCATTATTTCCCCCTCACATTATGTCAGGTGCCTTCAAACGTGGCCCTTTTATGACTGGTGGACTTCAACTCCCAGAATTCCTCAGCCAGCATGCCTGGCTGAGGAATTCTGGGAGTTGAAGTCCACACCTCTTAAAATGGCCGAGGTTGAGAAACACCGGTTTAGCTCTTTCAGATTTAGCATTATTTCCCCCTCACATTATGTCAGGGGTCTTCAAACTTGGCCCCTTTTATGACTGGTGGACTTGAACTCCCAGCATGCCTGGCTAAGGAATTCTGGGAGTTGAAGTCCACAAGTCATAAAAGGGCCAGGTTTGAAGACCCCTGCCTTAAAACCTCTACCTGAAATCCAAGTCAAATTTCGGGAGGATCTAGTTTATAGAAATACCATTCATGCTACAGATAATCCTCCACTTATGACCACAAGGGAACCCCCACATTTCTGTTGCTAAGCGAGTCGGTTGTTAAGTGAGTTTTGCCCCTTTGTACGACTTTTCTTGCCACCGTCGTTAAGCGGATAACTACAGCTATTAATTTAATCACACGGTTGTTAAGTAAATCTGGCTTTGCTTGTCAGAAAGTCCCAAAAGGGGATCACCTGACATGAGGATTCTGCAACCGTCATAAATATGAGCCAGTGGCCACAAGTATGAATTTTTATTTTGACCGTCGGGATGCTGCAACGGTCGTAAGTCTGGAAAACGGTCATAAGTCATTTTTTTCAGTGCTGTTTGAATGGTCACTAAACATTAACTGCTATAAGGTGAGGACTACCTGTAAGTCAATGGATGCTGCTTCTATTCCATTGTCCCGACTTTTCCCACCTGTCTTGTTTTTCCTGTATATTATTTATTCCCCTTACAAGGACAACAAAGAGTCCCTACAGTATTCTAGATTCATCCTTTCATAAACGCCGGCCTCTTGATGTCATTCAATAACTGACAACTCGCAGTATCGTTGCCGGCGATAGGTAGCACACATTTATTGATCAAATGAGTCGTCTATAAGAAGAATCGTTTAGTGAGTGTTAGGAAGCAACTTTGCAACTGCCGTTCACAGACCTTCAACATCTCCTGCAGATACTTCAGACAGGAGCCCTACGTTCCTTTAAGTGCGACTCTGATCGCACCTGCGTTATTCTTTCTATATCCAACGTTGCAGCCTCATAAACAAACGGGAAATAAGCAGATCGATGAAAAAGTCAAACCTTCCTTCCCCCTTCCTGTTTCCTTCCTTCTTTCCTCTCTCCCGTTTGATATTTCTTCCCTCCTCCCTTCCTCCCTTCCATTTAACCCGTCCTTCCTTCCTTCCTCCCTTTGACCCTTCCTTCCTCCCTCCCCTCATTTCACTTCCTTCTTCCTGCCTTCCTTCCTTCTTTCCTTTCTTCCTTCCATTTGACTTTCTTCTGTTTCCTTCCTTCCTTGTTTCCTTCCTTCTTCCCATTTGATCCTTCTTTCCTTCCTTCTTTTCTCCCTCCCTTCCATGCTCTCCTTCCTTCCTTCCTTCCTTCCTTCTTCCCATTTGATCCTTCCTTCCTTCTGTTTTCTTCCTTCTTCCCATTTGATCCTTCCTTCCTTCCTTCCGTTTCCTTCCTCCCTTCCTTCTTTTCCCCCTCCCTTCCATCCATGCTCTCCTTCCTTCCTTCCGTTTCCTTCCTTCTTCCCATTTGATCCTTCCTTCCTTCTTCCCATTTGATCCTTCCTCCCTTCCTTCTTTTCCCCCTCCCTTCCATCCATGCTTTCCTTCCTTCCTTCCTTCCTTCCTTCCTTCCTTCCTTCCTTCCTTCCTTCCACAAAACAAGGCATGTTCAATGAACACAGATTTTTTTTAATGGGGGGGTGGGGGGGGCAAGAGAGAAAGGAAGGTGAATAGGAAAGTTAACACCGCTGGGAGCAGAACTGAATCTTCCAACGAGGACATCTTGATGAATAGAACCCAGAGGAACACCCCACATATTCTAACATTTTGTTAAAATTTATTCTAATGGCCCAGGCAGGAAATGAGCAAAAGACCCTCAAGATTTGCCAAAAAAAAAGAAAAAGAAAAATCAATGCAGAAGCTGAATAAAGCCAGAACAATGAGAGAGAGAGAGAGAGAGAGAGAGAGAGAGAGAGAGAGAGAGAGAGAGAGAGAGAAAGAGAAAGAAAGAGAGAGAGAGAAAAGAGAGAGAGAGAGAGAAAGAAAGAGAGAGAAGAGAAAGAGAGAGAGAGAAAGAGAGAGAGAGAAAGAGAGAGAGAGAAAGAGAGAAAGAGAAAAAAGAGAGAGAGAAAGAGAGAGAGAGAGAGAAAGAGAGAGAGAAAGAGAGAGAAGAGAAAGAGAGAGAGAGAAAGAGAGAGAAGAGAAAGAGAGAGAGAGAAAGAGGGAGAAAGAAAGAAAGAGAAAGAGAGAGAAAAAAGAGAGAGAGAAAGAAAGAAAGAGAGAAAGCGAAAGAGAGAGAGAGAAAGAAAGAGAGAAAGAGAAAGAGAGAGAGAGAGAGAGAAAGAAAGACAGAGAAAGAGAGAGAGAGAAAGAGAGAGAGAGAGAGAGAGAGAGAGAGAGAGAGAGAGAGAGAGAGAGAGAGAGAGAGAAGGAGGGGAGGGATGCACTACAAAATGAATATTCAGGATACACCAAGGCAGTGAGCCCAGGCAGAGTCCAAGACTTTGATTGCAATAAACAAACAGTGGCAGCCTCTGCAAATGGCAAACTAATTAGCCTGATTACAGATGATGGGGAATCTGGGATGCTGACCATGCTCTCCCCGGCAAAGGCTGAGGTACCATTTAATTTGTTCATCCCTCCTTCGACTGATTGCTCTTTTTCTCCTTTCTTCTGGGGGTTTCCCTGAAAGCAGCAGAGAGCCTTTGTTGAGATGGGGAAGGGCTTGGCTTTAGGCCAGGTGCTGTTTAAGATGTCTCCCATCTTCAACGGTCAAGTAGGTCATTGCTAAAATTATGGGAAAGAAGATCTAGCTGGCATCTTTTCGAACCATCCTATAGATAGAAGGAGACTTCTAGAAATAAGGAGACATTTCCTGACCGGCAGTGTGTGTGTGTGGGAACGATTAGCCAGCGGAACAGCTTGCTTCCAGAAGTTGTGGAGGCAGACTGGACAACCATTTGTCTGAAATGGTATATCGGGTCTCCTGCTTCAGCAGGGGGTTGAACTAGATGACCTCCAAGGTCCCTTCCAACTCTGCTCTTCTGTTATTTTTTTATCCTCCTCAACATACCCACCTACACACACACACACACACACAGTAGGATTCTTCACCTTCTTTTCCAACATAGGAGCACTCAATCATCCACGAATTGCAAAGAGGAAGGAAGAAAACACGATTTTGTGTGTTCCCCGGGAGTTGTGGAAATGACAACTCATCTGGAAAGTCTAAAAGTAGACAGAGCAGTTCAAACAGGATTGGGCTATCAATGTCTACAAATATGGCTGGGTGTTTATGTAGCTCAGGGTTGAACCGAGGGGGTCCTTGGTGCTCTCCTGAGCTTGGCTGTTTTCCGGCAGACGTTTCAATACCCAACTAGCTAACATCACCAGTGTTAGTACTGATGAGGTTACCTCAGGGGTCTTCAAACTTGGCAACTTTAAGACTTGTGGACTTCAACTCCCAGAATTCCTCAGCCAGCGTGCCTGGCTGAGGAATTCTGGGAGCTGAAGTCCACCAGTCATAAAAGGGCCAAGTTTGAAGCCCCCTGGTCTGGATCCAAGCCCGCAGTTTCATCAAAATGGCCGACTGAGGAATTCTGGGAGTTGAAGTCCACCAGTCATAAAAAGGCCAAGTTTGAAGCCCCCTGGTCTGGATCCAAGCCCGCAGTTTCATCAAAATGGCTGACTGAGGAATTCTGGGAGTTGAAGGCCACCAGTCATAAAAGGGCCAATTTGAAGACCCTGGTTTGGATCCAAGCCTGCAGTTTCATCAAAATGGCCGACTGAGGAATTCTGGGAGTTGAAGTCCACAAGTCATAAAAGGGCCAAGTTTGAAGACCCATGTTACCTAGTTGTGTAATTGAAGCATCTGCAAGAGAACAACCAAGCTCAAATCAGCATCAAGGACCCCCCCAACAGATGCTATTTGATATCTCCTGAATCACAGACAGGGCTTCCTCTAGTTACAACCCCAATTACAAGCCCAAAATTTCTGGTTACTAAGCAAGACAGCTGTTAAGTGAATTTTGCCCCATTTTATGAGCTATCTTGCAATTGTCTAGTGGTTGCCATTTTTGACCCATAGAGGTATTTTAGAAAATATTTTGTCCCGGTCGTTAAATGAATCCCTCCATCAGTAAGCAAATCAGTTGGCTACTCACAAGGAAAGTCAACGGGAAGCTGGATTTGCTTACTGACGGTGTGATTCAGTTAACAACCGGTGCAAAATGGCTTCTAAAATTGTGTGCGACTCACTTAAAAACCAGGTCCCTTCGTGATGTATTCCCAGTCAGAACTGTGTTCATAAATCAAGGACTATGTTACAATCTGCTTTTCCTTAGCCTTAAGAGTCCTCATTTACACTGGACTCCTTTCGTTTTAATGTTTGTATTGCCACAATTTAAAAAAAAAAATCCTTCTGCTTCCTCGTTTTTCTTCCTTAAACTCCTGCCAGAAACAATGATAAGTCTTGGAGCACCTTAATGACTAATAAGTACATAAATTGGGCAGGATTCCACAAAAACATATGCCAATGTCCAGCATTTATTTTTAGTCCACGGATATTATTATGCCTGCAGCCAAAATCTCAGGGGTGGGTTGGCAAATCCTATAAAGTTTGATTATCTTCAGCAACTCGCGCAGGAAAGCCAGAATCTCACAAAGGAAGCCTCATTCGTTTGGAAATGTTAAGGTTTTTTTTATATATATATATACTTATCTTTAATGTTAACAGGTTTATGGATTATTTGCTGTGCTGTGTCTTGAACGTAACTCAAAACTTTTTTTGCATGCAACTGTGAGAAGGGGCGTTGTCTTACCTGAACGCCTTTTCTCAGCATGAAGAATGGAGAATCCACGGACAGCTTCAGCAATCTGTGGATTCTCCATTTTTTCCATGCTGGAGAAAGAAGCACTCTAAATGTAATTTATGACCGGTCACCTAGCAATCATATGAAGTTACGACGGATCTGAAAAAGGGGACTTGTCACTCAAAACAGATTTCTGAAGGTTGCCCCCCCCCACCCACAAGTCACATGACTGCACGCCAGGCGCTCCGCAACCTGCCCACATTTATAACCGTTTCCACCGTCTGCAATCACGTGATTGTGTTTCAGAATGTTTTTGCCAAAAAGTGGCGTTTACCCATAGTGAACAATGGGTTCGAGGGTGGAGGAATGCTGCAAATGTCCATCAATGCAGACTGGCTGCCATGTTTCCGACATTCGGTCACCATGAACACAGGTGTGGGAGTAACCGTTGGAACTGGGATGTAAATACCCCCGGGGGAGGTCTGCCATAATTTTGAATGAATGTTAGTTGAGGAATATACATACATAGGTTATGTACCGATAATCTCCTGCATACATAGGGAGGTTTAATGGACCGATGGACTCGGAGTCCTAGTGGACAATCACTTAGATAGGACCCAGCCGTGTGCTGCAGTTGCCAAAAAAGCCAACACAGTGCTGGGCTGCATTACCAGAGGGATAGAATCAAGATCACGTGAAGTCTTAATATCACTTTACAAGGCCTTGGTAAGGCCACACTTGGAATACTGCATCCAGTTTTGGTCACCACGATGTAAAAAAGAAAGAGTACAGAGAAGAGCAACAAAGATGATCAGGGGACTGGAGGCTAAAGCATATAAGGAAAGGCTGCTGGAATTGGGGATGTCTAGTTTAATGAAGAGAAGGACGAGGGGAGACAGGATAGCAGCCTTCCAGTATCTCATGGGGTGCCACAAAGAAGAGGGAGTCAAGCTATTTTCCAAGGCGCCTGAAGGCAGGACAAGAAGCAACAGATGGAAACTCAACCTAGAACTAAGGAGAAACTTCCTGACAGTTAGAACAATTAACCAGTGGAACAACCTGCCTCCAGAAGCAGTGAATGCTCCAACACTGGAAGTTTTTAAGAAGAGACTGGACAGCCATTTGTCTGAAATGGTAGAAGGTTTTCTGCCTGAGCAGGGGGGGGTTGGACTAGAAGACCTCCAACGTCCCTTCCAACTTTTTTATTATTGTTGTTGTTGTTGTTGTTGTTGTTGTTGTTGTTATTGTTATTGTTGTTGTTGTTATTATTATTATTATTATTATTATTATTATTATTATTATTATTATTATTATTATTATTATTATTATTATTATTATCTTGCCGTTAGAGTAAGGGGGGGGTAAAGAAAAACAAAACCTCTTCAGTTCTACAGAAGCCTGCTGGGAGTCGTCAGTCTGGAAAGCTTTCAAGGACATCCCAGCAGGTGTGAAGACGACAGCAGACTGTTCCCATAACAAAGAGAACTTGTTTACGTGAGCTATGTGGACATCTGTGGGGGGGGGGGGGAATTGGCTGGGAAAGTCAATACGGTCTGATGCCTTGGGATTTAGAGTTAGTTTGACCTCGGCTTTACCAGGCCATATATATATCCAATAAACAGTACGTTTTTCAGAAATGAAAACGATCCTGGAGTTTTATTCGGATACTCCAGGTGGAAGTTGACACCTCCTGCTTGAAAAGAGGGTGGTGGTGGCGGACTAGAACAGTGGTCCCCAATCTTTCCGGCTTGGTGGACCGGTGGGGTGGAGGATGGTTTGCGGGCCGCACTTGCGCAAATACAACTTTATATACGCCTGCTGCTCACGCAAACGCAGCTCCGTGCACCAGCGCGAGCACCCAGCGCCCCTGCAAATGGGAGCCGTGCGCCTGGGCACACTCGCCCGCTGCTTGCAAAGCCCGGTTCTGAACTGGTCACAACCCGGCAGTGGACCGTGGACCGGAGGTTGGGGACCCCCTGGCCTAGAAGACCTCCAACGTCCGTCCCTTCCAACTCTGTTGTTTTTGTTATTCTGTCAAGTCACACCGGGAGGTCCTCGGTGGTGTATTTGTCCACCCACGCTCAAAGAAACCGGACCCCTCCCCATAGGAAGCGGAGACGAAAGCCTCCCCGCGTCTCTCTCGCTGTGAAGCATCTGTGACAGTGTCTCTCTTCCTCTGTGCCTCCTTCTCAAAGATTACGCCCGGAGGGTACCGCACATCGAACAGCTGTGAAGTCAAAGGCTTTCCACGGTCGGAAAAGAGAGGCGAGAGAGGGAAAGAGGCGCTCTCGATTGTACCAACTCTGATGTCTGACAGCTCTGTTTAGACACACCGATCGATCGCAACGGCGACGCTTCTATTTCCAGGGCATAGTCATCTATCAGAGGGAATTGATTATTTGGGGAGCTCACCCTGCATTGACATTTGATAGCAACCGAGTCAGGAGGAGAAGGGAGGGAAGGAGGAAGAGGGGAAAAAAAAAAAGCCCTCAGGCCTCCATGAAGCCAAGAGCTGGCCGGCCGGGGTCGGGTTTCCACGGCATAGATGCCATTCCTCATCTCTGTTTATTAATCTATTTATACCTTGCCGTGTCTTCCTAGCACGTACATGTTTTTCCCCCCCCTCATGAGGGGGTGGGGAAATTGTTTTTTTGAAGAAAGAGGGAAAGAGTATAAAGCCCATCAATGAGATGTCAGCCAAGGTGCAAAAAGGAGAGATCAGTGAATATTAATCTTATGATCACAATTGTGGGGTTTATAGAGAGGAGGAGGAGGAGGAGGAGGAGGAGGTGGAGGAGGAGCAGGAGAGTGTGGGGTCCTTGGTGCTCCCTGAGCTTGGTTGTTTCCTTGCAGACATTTCATTACCCAACTAGGTAACATCATCATGCTAAAAGAGAGTGGTTTTTATAGAGAGGAGGAGGAGGAGGAGAATGACACATTTTGGGATTCTTGGTGTTTTCTTGCAGATGTTTCATTGCCCAAACTAGGTAACCTCATCAGTGGTGGAAGGGGTTTGAAGGGAGGAGGAGGAGGAGGAGGAGGAGGAGGAGGAGGAGGAGGAGGAGGAGGAGGAGGAGGAGGATTGTGGAGTCCTTGGTGCTCTCTAAGATTGGTGGTTTTCTTGCAGACGTTTCATGACCCAACTAGGTAACATCATCACTGCTAAAAGAGAGTGGTGTTTATAGAGGAGGAGGAGGAGGAGGAGGAGGAGGAGGAGGATAGGATCTCTGAGTTTGGTTGTTTTCTTGCAGACGTTTCATTACCCAACTAGGCAACATCATCAGTGCTAGAAGGGAGTGGGGTTTCTCCGTGCTTATATATAGGAGCTTGCCCTGTCACTTTTGGTGTGTGTGTGGGGGTATTGTTTTCTCCTTGATGGTTCCTTGATTAGGGTCTAATCAAGTTCCTTGGTTAGATTCCTTGATTAATCAAGTTCCCTGATTAGATCGTTTGTTGATTAGGTTCTAATCAGGCAAGCTACTAAATATAAACATGGAGCAAATCTCCACACTCACTTGCATGGATGGCGTTACCGAGTTAGGTAATGAAATGTTTGCAAAAAAACAACAACCCCAAAACCAACCACAATCAAACTCAGAGAACACCCAGGACCCCACAGTTCAACCCTGAGTTACAAATATTCTCTTCTGTGGGGTCTGAATTTGAATACACACCTTCTCTCGAGCGCGGACCTTAGTAACGTAAACTGAGGAGAGATCCCTAATGCAGGGCTTTTCAACCAGTGGTACGGGTACCACCTGTGGTACATTGGCACCTGGCAGGTGGTACGCGACCATCCTAGAAAAGTGGTAGCCGGGGAGGGAAATGAGCTGAATCGGTGGCAGCACCGCACAAGCCTGAGCGAGAGACGGCTGAAGCAACGGGTGGAAATTAATCGAGGAGAGAAGCAACCTGGAACTAAGGAGAAACTTCCTGACAGTGAGAACAATTAACCAGTGGAACAACCTGCCTCCAGAAGCTGTGAATGCTCCAACACTGGAAGTTTTTAAGAAGAGACTGGACAGCCATTTGTCTGAAGTGGTGTAGGGTTTCCTGCCTGAGCAGGGGGTTGGACTAGATGACCTCCAAGGTCCCTTCCAACTTTACTACTACTAATACTACTACTACTACTACTATTATTATTATTATTAATAATAATAATAATAATAATAATAATAATAATAATAATAATAATAACAATACTAACAACAACAACAACACTGGAAGTTTTTAAGAAAAGACTTAGATCCTCTCCAGAAACCGTGTGAAAGACTCCCGCAGAGACGTCCGAGTTTTCTTCGCATTGAGGATCTGCTTCAAACAAGCATGCCTCTTTTGAGTTTAAACATGGGTGGACTGTAAACCCAATTTGGTTTTGCCTCCAAAGTTCATGCTGATTGAATGTCGCAACGGTTTTCACTGCTTGGTGACGTAGGGCAGGGGTCCCCAACCCCAGGTCCGTGGACCAGCACTGGGCCACGGCCTGCCAGCAACCGGTCCGCACAAACAAACAAAGCCCCATCTGCGGAATGCAGGCAGCACACAAAAACCACACCCCCTCCGGTCTGCAGATAAACCTCTCTCCGTGGAACCGGTCCCTGGTGTCCAAAAGGTTGGGGACCGCTGATGTAAGGAGCTGGTGGAGCATGTGATATCCTGCCCTCCACCCACATGGGGGGGGGGAAGAAATGTCATCAAAGAGCCATCAGGGCACACAAATAACTATTCACAGGCAAACCTTGAATGGTTCTGATAACACAACACACACTTCACTGGATTGCTCAATTAACCCACTTTCAGATCTCACACAATGCAGCGATTCATAAAGCGTCCCCAATGGCTGGGTTTACACCATGCGCTCTGCCTCACACACACACACACCCCAAAAAATTAATGTTAACCAAGTTTAGTATGTTGTGTAAATGCATCTTCTAGGTCATGTGTTGACCTTCCGTGAGGATACAGATGGAAACTAACCAAGGAGAGGAGCAACGTAGAACTAAGAAGAAATGTCCTGATAGTTGGAAGAATTAATCAGTGGAATGACTTGCCTACAGAAGTTGTGAATGCTCCAACACTGGAAGGTTTTAAAAAGAGATTGGACCATCATTTGTCTGAAATGGTATAGGTCTTCCTGCCTAAGCAGGGGGTTGGACTAGAAGCTCTCCAAAGTCCCTTCCAACTCTGTTATTCTATTCTATTCTATTCTATTCTATTCTATTCTATTCTATTCTATTCTATTCTATTCTATTCTATTCTGTTATTATTCTATTCTATTCTATTCTATTCTATTCTATTCTATTCTATTCTATTCTATTCTATTCTATTCTATTCTATTCTATATTCTATATTCTAGTCTATTCCATTCCGTCATAATTCTAATTCTAATTCCATTCCATCCTAGCCTGTTCATATGGCCCCATGGAAATGCTTGTTTGCATTTCATGAACCAGCTAGGTAACATCATCAGTGCTAGAAGAATGTGGGTTATGAGGAGGAGGAGGACAACTGTGGGGCCCTCGGAGCCCTCTGAGCTTGGTTGTTTTCTGGTAGATGTTTCCTTACCCAACTAGGTAACATCATCAGTTCTAGAAGGGAAACAGCTTTGCTTTCGTTGGCTTCAACTGCCAAAATTCCATGCTGGGTGAGGAATTCTGGGAGTTGCAGTCCAGGCCTCTTAAAGTCGCCCAGGTTGGGAAACCCTCTATATCAGGGGTAGGCAACCTTGGCTCTTTTGTGACTCGTGGACTTCAACTCCCAGAATTCCTGAGCCAGCCATGCTGAGGGGAAAGGGAGAGGTTTCCAAGCTGAGCCATGCTGGCTCAGGAATTCTGGGAGTTGAAGTCCACGAGTCATGAAGGGGCCAAAGTTTCCCTCATGCTGGCTCAGGAATTCTGGGAGTTGAAGTCCACGAGTCATGAAGGGGCCAAAGTTTCCCTCATGCTGGCTCAGAAATTCTGGGAGTTGAAGTCCGCGAGTCATGAAGGGGCCAAAGGTTCCCTCATGCTGGCTCAGGAATTCTGGGAGTTGAAGTCCGCGAGTCATGAAGGGGCCAAAGGTTCCCTCATGCTGGCTCAGGAATTCTGGGAGTTGAAGTCCACCAGTCATAAAAGAGCCAAAGTTGTCTACCCCTGGCTCTAAATGAATTTGAAATCTTGGGTTGAGATGAACTGGGGGGTGGGGGGGTGGGGGGCTTCGCTTTGTATGGAATCAAATCAGGCAAGTTCCAGCCCATCTTACAATGCACACACTTCCCGAGGTTTGGGATCAGATGCAAATGCGGCTGCAATCAATGGATTAATCAGTTTAGAGACAGGCAATTAACAGGCCAATCATTTCCCTTGATTGATAGCTGGCAGATAAGCCTGAAAAGGGGCCCAATCATGATAGCTTCATCCCCTTCAGCAACACTCAGCTGCAACACACACACACACACACACACACACACACACACACACTGAAAACAATACACTTGGAGCTGTCTCTTCTCTCCCCCCCCCCTTTCAAAAGTGGAAAACAGCAAAGCAGGCAAAGCAGCGTTTTGTAGCGGGGGGGGGGACGAACATCCTAAAAGTAACCTTGCATCACAACGCAGAAAAGAAAGGGTGCGGGGGGGGGGGAAGAAAAATAGCTTTGTAGAGAGCTCAGGGAAAAGCAGCAGCGAAACACCCCCCCCCCCCCAAAAAAAAAAACTCGCCAAGGAACGAACTGCTGCTTTGAGGAACATCTCCAACAGAAGGTCCTGCACATACCGACTGACTCAGCCTCATCATCTTTTTGAACCCGGGATCTTTTTCAGAAAGGAATAATAATAATAATAATAATAATAATAATAATAATAATAATAATAATAATAATAATAATAATAATAACAACAACAACAACAACAACAACAACAACAACAAAGCTATTTCCAAGGCGCCTGAAGGCAGGACAAGAAGCAATGGATGGAAACTCATCAAGGAGAGAAGCAACCTGGAATTAAGGAGAAACTTCCTCACAGTGAGAACAATTAACCAGTGGAACAACCTGCCTCCAGAAACTGTGAATCCTCCAACACTGGAAGTTTTTAAGAAGAGACTGGACAGCCATTTGTCCGAAATGGTATAGGGTTTCCTGCCTGAGCAGGGGTTTGGACTAGATGACCTCCAAGGTCCCTTCCAACTTTATCATCATCATCATCATCATCATCATCATCATCATCATCATCATCATCATCATCATCATCATCATCATCATCATCATCATCGTTTTCAATCACTGTGTATTTGCGACGGGTAAACACCTTTTCTTCCAGTAGTTCTGCAGTGGCTGGCCCTGGTTGCTCAGCCAGCAGTCCTGAGTCCTGTAGCCCATTTTTCACCAGATATCCAGGAACTCCAATATTTAGCGCGGATCTTGTTAACCCGGGCGACATCCCAGCCGGTATGGGTATGGCTTTTTGAAATTTACGTCTCACCGTATTTTTTATGGGAGAGACACTTTTGGTCTGATTCCTCTGATGAGAGCTGTCCAGTATGGTTGAACCTCTGGCATAGCTCTCATCTTCCTCAGAGTACACAAGCCCCACAACCGCGTCAAGGTAGTGCCTCATTTCATCATTTGACTGTAAGCAAGAATTGGTGGGATCATAAAATAGAGAAAGTCATAGAAAATGAAAATGTTAAATTGCTCTGGGACTTCAGAATTCAAACAGACAAGCACCTGCAACATAACACCCCGGACTTAACAATTGTCGATAAGAAAGACAAAAATCTCTGGATAGTGGACGTGGCAGTGCCTGGAGACAGCAGAATAGACGAGAAAGAACTGGAGAAGATAACAAAATACAAAGACCTACAAATAGAAATAGAAAGACTGTGGCAAAGGCAAGCAAGGGTAGTACCAATAGTCATAGGCGCCTTGGGTGCAATCCCAAAACAACTGGAGCACCACTTGAACACCATCATTGGCATTGACAAATTCACCATTAGTCAATTGCAAAAGGCGGCCTTACTAGGAACTGCTTCCCTCCTGCGACGAGATCTGTAATACCATCCAACATCCACATCTGCCTATCCCAGGTCCTTGGTAAGGACTCGATAGGTAGACAAAATGCCAAATCCAGTCTGAACATCTGGCTGACTGTGCGATGATCCATAATAATAATAATAATAATAATAATAATAATAATAATAATAATAATAATAATAATAATAATAATAATAATAATAATAGGAGGAGGAGGAGGAGGAGGAGGAGGAGGAGGAGGAGGAGAAGAAGAAGAAGAAGAAGAAGAAGAAGAAGAAGAAGAAGAAGAAGAAGAAGAAGAAGAAGAAGAAGAAGAAGAAGAAGAAGAAGAAGAAGAAGAAGAAGAAGTTGTAAGGGATCTTGGAGGTCATCTAGTCCAACCCCCTGCTCAGGGTCACAGGTAGCCTTTTGTGGGGTGTCAGCAGGGAAGGGTGCTCATTTGAGAAGAAGAGAGAGAAGAGGAACGGGCGATGATGGTGAGGCTTCAGGGCAACCTATCTGCTGCCTGCAGGGAATGAGGTCCGCTGGCAGGAAGGAAGCAGCCGGCAGAAAAGGGCAGATGAAAATTCATGGGTAGGAAAGGAGACGCTCTGGGCTTCATTCAGGAGAGGGAAAGAGGGACAGGTGGTCCTGGGAGGACCCCGCCTCGCCTTCAGACAGGCAGAGGTCCCCAGAATTGGCAGGCAAATAGCAAAGAAAGATGAGGAATTTTTTTCTCTGACTTGGGAAGGATTCTTTCTCTCTTTCTCCCTCCCTCTCTCTCTCTCTCTCTGTCTTCCTGTGTGTCTCTCTTTCTCATTCTTTCTCATTCTCTCCCTCACATTCACTTTCTCTCTCTCCTCTCTCTCTTTTTCTCTCTCTCTCCTGTCTCTTTATCTCTCATTTACTCACTCTCTCACACACACACTCATTCTCTCTCTAACTCATTCTCTTTCCTCTCTCTCTCTCAATCACTCACTGTCTCTCATTCTTTCACTCTTTCTCGTTCTCTCCCTTCTTTCTCTTTCTCTCTCTCAATCACCCACTGTCTCTCATTCTCTTTCACTCTTTCTCTCTCATTCTCCCCCTCTCTCATTCTCTCTCCCCTTTCTCTCTCATACTCTCTCAATCACTTGCTGTCTTCTCATTCTCTCCTCTTTCTCTCTCTCTTACTCTTTCTCATTCACTCTCCCTCTCTCC
>NW_015388672.1:118047-129305 GCF_001527695.2 Protobothrops mucrosquamatus | reverse complement strand
GCCTGCTCCTTGCTTCCTATTCCGGGCACGTCCACCCTGTTCTCTCCACCGCCCCCCAACCGCCCCCCCTCCCCAAACAGTCCTGTTTCAAAATATTAGTGCGGGGTTGATGGGAGGTTTTGAGAAGCAGCAGCTCCCCCCCCCCCAGTTCTTGGCACCAGTTGAGCCTTTCCCAAATCCCACCCCTGGAGCTCCGAAAAGGAGAGGCGTGGCTTTCTTGGGGAGGGGAGGCCTCCTCCCCTCTTTTGGGCCCTCTGCCCGACCACGGGAGCACGGAGAGACATCGGTTCCTCGACCCCCTGCCCGTTTCCGCCCTTTTCTGCCTTTCAACTTGGGCACCGAGCGCCGGTTGGCAAAAAGCTGAAATATTTGCTCGTCTCCGGTTCTTGTTCCCACCTGCCTCCTTGAGGGTAGGGGGGCTACGGGTGGGTGGGTGGGTGGGTGATTGCATGCCAACGCGGCGGCATCTCTCCCTGCGAAAGGGGACGCAGCTGTGCCCAAGCACTCCCGCAACGTTGGAATCTGGCAAGCGGCTGGGCACATGTGACTGGGGACCAGGCAGGCACCACGGAGGCATCTCGGCTGGCGCATGCATGTTCGAATGCACAAAGGGGCTGGGGGAGATTGCTGCACCCCCACTCCTCCTCGTCATCCAAAGGGAGAAAAAAAACCAGGAGAGGGAACTAAATTTTTTTTTTTGTGGGCCATGCCGTGGCTAACACCCCTCCCCAGCCGCCTCTAGAAACGAAGTTAAACAACAAAGATGGCAGAGTTGACCTCCCCCAGCCCCGATCCAGGCTTAGAACAGACTAGGGTTCATTCTTCCTTCTCTGATGTTCGTGTCCCGTTTCCCTCCTAAATCAGGCCCGGGTCCCGTCTTGCAAAACATCTGCCACCGTATCCGAGTCATTTCTGCAAAGAAGAGGTAAAATAAAAACACGATGGCAGGACCGAACGCCTGGGGGGAAAAAAAGGGAGAATGGAGCTGGGCTTGGTTCTTACAATGGAAGATCTCACTTCGGATAGAAAGCGCAACCAGGATGAGGTGAACCCCCCAAAAATGGGCAGAAAAGGGAGAGGAAAGGGGCGAGGATAGCCTTTTCCTAACACCAAGACCCAGAGATGAACAGGTTGTGGTTTATAGGAAAGCAGGAATGGTGCTCCATGATAGAAAAAAAACCCATGCATTTATATTAAAAAAAAAGAGAGAGAGTGAGTTCTTAAATTCAGCGTGATCGCTAAACCTATGTTTTTGTTTTTCTTCGCCATACTGAATTTTGCTCAAGTGATAAGTCTGCCTCGGGCTGTTTATAGAAGTGTCAAAGAACTGAAGAGCTGGCTTGCATTTTTAAATCGAGAGAGGGTGTGTATAATACTCTCAGCCGTCTAAGGCAAAAAGAAAAAAGAAAAAAATTCCAGATAGTATTGAGCACTGGAACAAGATTCCTCTTTTGAGGATCTGGCGTTAAGTTCTCTGCTACAGTTACAAATCCTTCCTTCCTTCCTTCCTTCCTTCCTTCCTCCCTCCCGTTTGAGCTTCCTTCCCTCCCTCCTTCCTTCCTTCTTCCCTCCATTTATTTCCTTCCTTCCCTCCCTCCCATTTTCTCCCCCTTTCCTTCCCTTTCTCTCTATCTCTCCTCCCACCCTCCCTTTCTACCTCCCTTCTTCTCTCGCTATACTTTCTTTTCTCTTCTCCTTAACTCCGTCCCTCCCTTTCCTTTCTCCTTCCATCCTTCCTTCCTTCCTTCTTTCCTTCCTCCCATTTGATCTTCCTTCCTTCCCTCCTTCCTTTCTCCCTTCCTTCCTTCCTTCCTCACTCCCTTCATTTATTTCCTTCCTTCCCTCCCTCCTTCCTGTTTTCTCCCTTTCCTTCCCTTTCTCCCTCTATCTCTCCTCCCACCCTCCCTCTTTCTCTCTCCTCCCTCCCTCCCTTCTTCTCTCACTATACTTTCTTTTCTCTTCTCCTTCCTTCCTTCCCTCCCTTCCCCTTCCTTCCTTTACTTCCTTCCTTCCTCCTCCCTCTTCCTGCCTCTTTTTCTTCCCTCCCTCCCTCCCTTCTTTTACTGAATGAAATACTATATATTTATTACATCTCTTAAGTGTAGCATTTAGGCTCAGCAGTGACTCAGCCTTCCATTCTTCCAACGTCAGTAAAATGAGGAGCCAGATTGTTGGGTCCGATATTTTGGCTCTGTTAAAACTGCTTAGAGAGGGATGTAAAGCACTGCGAGGCAGTATATAAGTCTAAGGGCTGTTGTTATTGCTATTTATTATACTAAGATGGAATTTCAAGGTGATAATTCCTTCCTTCTGGGTCGAAACTCCATCAGCTAATGATTACAGTGAGTCCTCCACGTACGACCACAATCGAGCCCAAACGTTCTGTTACAAATCGAGACAGTTGTTAAGTAACTTCTGCCCCATTTTATGACCTTCCTTGCCACCGTTGTTAAGTGAATCACTGCAGCTGCTAAATTAGTAACACCGTTGTGAAGCGAATCTGGCTTCCCCATTGACTTTGAAAAGATGCCAAAAGGGGATCACGTGATCCCGGGACACTGTGACCGTCATAAACACGAGCCGGTTTACAAGCGTCTGAATTCTGATTCCATGACCATGGGGATGCGGTAACAGTCATAAGTCACTTTTTCAATGTCGTTGTAACTTCGAACCGTCACTGCACAAAAGGTTGCAAATCAAGAGCTATCTGTAAACGAGATAGTGAACATAAAGATGAAACCAGAAACTTTCCTTCTGGGCCTAATGAAAAGTGAACTGGAAAAAAAATGGAACTCTGATTTTATATATATATGGTGACGGCAGCAAGATTGCTCTAGGCCAGGGGTAGGCAACCTTGGCTCTTTTATGACCCGTGGACTTCAACTCCCAGAATTCCTCAGCCAGCATGAGGGAAACTTTGGCCCCTTCATGACTTGTGGACTTCAACTCCCAGAATTCCTCAGCCAGCATGAGGGAAACTTTGGCCCCTTCATGACTTGTGGACTTCAACTCCCAGAATTCCTCAGCCAGCATGGCTCAGCTTGGAAACATCTCCCTTTCCCCTCAGCATGGCTGGCTCAGGAATTCTGGGAGTTGAAGTCCACGAGTCATAAAAGACCCAAGGTTGCCTACCCTTGCTCTAGGCACAAAAGTGGAAGGATGCCTCGATTCCTACCATAAACAAATGGTTACAAAAACTGAATGAATGAGCAGAGACGGCCAGATTGACTGTGCCGATCAAAGAAAAGAATATAAATACTTTTGTTTCTACTTGGAAACCTCTTCTGGACTTTGTGCTTAGGTGGGGGAAAAAAAACGACACCATGATTTTGGGTTTTACCGATTAGACTGATTTACTGATACAGAAACGACTAGTGCAGGGGTAGGCAACCTTGGCTCTTTTATGACTCGTGGACTTCAACTCCCAGAATTCCTGAGCCAGCCACGCTGAGGGAAAAGGGAGAGGTTCCCAAGCTGAGCCAGGCTGGCTCAGGAATTCTGGGAGTTGAAGTCCACGAATCATAAAAGAGCCAAGGTTGCCTACCCCTGGGCTAGTGCATACAACTATAGAAATGTAAAAAGTTGAGATTTGATTTTAATGTCAGATTTTACTGCAACACAGAGTCGGAAATCAAGAGATTTGATTTTAATGTCAGATTTTACTGCAACAGAGAGTCGGAAGTCAATGCCTTTTGCTCCTTCCTCCCTTTCTTCACACCTTTTTTCTTTTCCCTTTCTCTATCGTTGTCCCCTATTTGCTTTTGTATTTTCACATTTTATGTTCTAAATCAGGGGTAGGCAACCGTGGCTCTTTTATGACTCGTGGACTTCAACTCCCAGAATTCCTCAGCCAGCATGGCTCAGCTTGGAAACCTCTCCCTTCCCCTCAGCATGGCTGGCTCAGGAATTCTGGGAGTTGAAGTCCACGAGTCATAAAAGAGCCAAGGTTGCCTACCCCTGTTCTAAATGAATAAAACTTAATAAAAAAGAAGAACTATCTGTAAATGGAAAGCGATATATAAACAGAAACAAACATCCTAATTCCATTTACAGGCTGATGATGTTCTTAAGGAGTTTTTTGATGCTAAGAATTTCTGGTTGCTTGGCGATTGTTCTGGAGATTTTTAAGTGAGGGATGGCAAGAAATTCCATCCATCAAAACTTTGTAAACGGATATAGTAATTCCATTCAGACACAGGGAAACTCAGAATGTAAATGCATGTCAAGATCTACATGTTTTTCAAATTATGCCATACAGTTGGCAGCCCTGAAATATACAAACAGCAGAGGAAAAAAAAATATGCATAATGTGCCCACATCTGACTGAGGACAAATATGCATTTTTCTCTCGTGAGACTGTTTACAAAAAATATGCATGCTAAGAAAAAAAATGTCCATAAATGAGTATATGTATTATTATTTTTTTAAATGTATAAAGGGTGGCTCCTTCTGCCAAAATTTTTAAACAATGGAGTAGAGCAGACTTCACAAGGTTGGGAAGATCGTGGGCAAAACCAACACTGACGAAATAGTTCGTCCTCGGCTTACGAGTTCATTTAGGGACCGTTCCAAGTTACAACGGCACTGAAAAAAGTGACATGACCTTTTTTCAGACTTACAACCGTTGCAGCATCCCCCTCCGTGGTCACATGATCAAAATTCAGAGTCTTGGCAACTGACTCGTATTTATGACGTTTGCAGCGTCCCGGGGTGTCCCGTGATCCCGTTTTGCGACCTTTTGACCAGCAATGTCAATGGGGAAGGCCAGATTCATTTAACAACTGTGTGGCTAACTTAGTAACTGCAGTGTTTAACTTAACAACTATGGCAAGAAAGCTCGTAAAATGCGGCAAAACTCAATTAACAAATGTCTCACTTAGCAACAAGAATCTGGGGCTGATTTGTGATTCGCTAAGTCGAGGACTTAACGATGATACCACTCTAATGGCAGAAAGTGAAGAGGAACTAAAGAGCCTCTTGATGTGGGTGAAGAAGGAGAGTGCAAAAGTTGGCTTGAAACTCAACATTAAGAAAACCAAGATCATGGCATCCGGCCCTCTCAATTCCTGGCAAATAGATGGGGAAGAAATGGAAGTAGTGACAGATTTTATCTTCCTGGGCTCCAAGATCACCACAGATGGGGACTGCAGCCAAGAAATTAGAAGACGCTTGCTCCTGGGGAGGAAAGCTATGGTAAATCTAGACAGCATACTCAAGAGCAGAAACATCACCCTGCCAACAAAAGTGCGTATAGTCAAGGCCATGGTTTTCCCAGTTGCAATGTACAGCTGTGAAAGTTGGACCGTAAGAAAGGCTGAGGGCCAAAGAATGGAGGCCTCTGAACTCTGGTGCTGGAGAAGACTCCTACGAGTCCCCTGGACTGCAAGGCGATCAAACAGGTCAATCCTAGAGGAGATCAACCCTGACTGCTCCTTAGAAGGCCAGATCCTGAAGTTGAAACTCAAGTCCTTTGGCCACCTAATGAGAAGGAAGGACTCCCTGGAGAAGAGCCTAAGGCTGGGAAAGATGGAGGGCAATAGAAGAAGGGGACGACAGAGAAGGAGGGGGCTGGATGGAGTCACTGAAACAGCAGGCGTGAGCTTCAATGGACTCCAGAAGATGGTAGAGGACAGGAAGGCCTGGAGGAACGTTGTCCATGGGGTCGTGATGGGTCGGACACAACTTCGCAACTAACAGCAACAACAAGTCGAGGACTACCTTTCTTCATATATTAGCTCAAAAAAATTTTTTTCTCCCCCTCTCTCTGTGTGTGTGTGTGTGTGTGTGTGTGTGTGTGTGTTTCTACAAATGAAAGCTCTGTTGAGCCGATTTCACTTTTGACACAGACAGGGGCACCATAGAAATTTAATTAATTGATTAAATTTACATCACCATGTAACTCAAAAATTGGACACTGGGTCGCTAATATCGGATTAGGACAGGGGTAGGCAACCTGGGCTCTTTTATGACTTGTGGACTTCAACTCCCAGAATTCCTGAACCAGCATGAGGGAAATTTTGGCCCCTTGATGACTTGTGGACTTCAACTCCCAGAATTCCTGAGCCAGCATGAGGGAAACTTTGGCCCCTTCGTGACTCGTGGACTTCAATTCCCAGAATTCCTGAGCCAGCCACGCTGAGGGGAAAGGGAGAGGTTTCCAAGATGAGCCATGCTGGCTCAGGAATTCTGGGAGTTGAAGTCCACGAGTCATAAAAGAGCCAAGATTGCCTACCCCTGGATTAGGACATAGAACACAACTGCCAGTAAAAATCAAACAAAATATACAACACAACTGAAGTCAACCGGTAACCGTTACCCTCCCCAATATCATTTAAAGCCTGACTCTTCCAAATGCCCAAGGCCTTCAAAGCTTTATCAAAGACCAAAAAGGATCACGGCCAACTGAATCTTAGGTTGAATGCTGTTCCAGACTATGCAACAGAGAAGCATCCTGGATCCTTCCACACCACAGTGTTTGACGAAGGAGAACTTGGACATATTCACCATCAGTCAATTGCAAAAGGCAGCTTGGCTCGGAACCGCTTACATCCAACGATGAGATCTGTAACACCATCAAACAGCCAGATTCTGCCTACCCCGAGTCCTTGAGAGGCAGAAAAAAATGTCAAATCCAGTCTGAACCTCTGGCTGACTGTGCGGTCAACCATAATAAGACAAATTTACAAAACCCAGTTATCACTGTTCTTCTGAACCCAAATCAGCCCTGAGAGAAAACTCTCCATTGTCACCATCCAGTCTAAGGATACTGGAGATTCATTGACACAGAGGGTGACTCCTATTAGTGTTTCCCTTAAATTTCCCAATCTGGCTGAGAAGGAATTCTCTATCATCCTGAAAAGCCAACAGCTCCTCAATTCAAAGGGCGTTATTTCTGGTTTTAATATTTTAACGTTTCATATTGTTTTTCACTGAGCTGTAAACTGTCAGGAACGAAGGAAGGAAGGGAGGGAGGGAGGGAGACAGGTGGATGGATGGGAGGGAAAAATAAGGAAGGAAGGGAAGAAAGGAGGGAGGAAGGAAGGAGGGAGGGAGACAGATGGATGGATAGATGGGAGGGGAAATAAGGAAGGGAGGGAGGAAAGGAGTGAGTAAGTGAGGGAGACAGGTGGATGGATAGATGGGAGGGGTAATAATGAAGGAAGGGAGGGAGAGAGGGAGAGAGGAAGGAAGGAAGGAAGGAAGGAAGGAAGGAAGGAAGGAAGGAAGGAAGGAAGGAAGGAAGGAAGGAAGGGAGGAGGGAGGAAGACAAGTGGATGGATGGATGGGAGGGGAAAATGAAGAAGGGAGGAAGGAAGGAAGGAAGGAAGGATGGATTGGAGGAGAAAAGGAGGGTGGAAGGGAGGGAGGGAGGAAGACAAGTGGATGGATGGGAAGGGACAGGAAAGAAGGAAGGAAGGAAGGGAAGGAGGGGTGAATGGATGGAACAGAGGGGGTTAGGGTTAGCGGGAAAGGAAGGAAGGGAGGTGGTGGAAAGAGGAAGGAAGGAGGGAATGAGGAGGGAGGGAGGGAGAAAAAGAAAAAGTGAACTTTCGGACAATACTCCTGTTTCACTATCAAGTGGATTTGGGTGCTTCCCTCCCCATGTGTTAGGCGAACACCGAGAAACGGCTACACAAAAGCCAGCCCTGGAAGGAACCCTAAAGCTTTTTCACTGGGATTTCGCTTGGGTAAAGTTCCCAGTGGGGAGACGCGTTTCGCATTCTGACCAGCAAAATCACGACAAAGCCGCAACGCAGAGCGCCTGATCCAGAATAAACGCTGCTCTTCCACCAACGGGCCTCCATCAGCAAATACCAGCCGGCCTTCAAAAGATACAATTAATTTCTTAATCCCAGATTCTTAGCTCCCTACAGGGCGCCGTCAAATCAATTATGCCCAATTGGCATCACGGGGCCCGTGACACACACACACAGACACAGACATACAGAGCAACGCCACGGCAGAGGTGGCGTGCCGCAACAAGGCGCAACTGGTTCTCTCCCAGAAACGCCGTTCCTTTTTCTCTGCCGAAATAAAACGTAAGGGGGGGGGGAATCGTTTCTGAACCTTTCCGAATCTACCGGGAGGGAGCCATGTTGTTAATTGCCCATTGTCTGCACGGAGCATCGGCAACCTGGGCTGCGCAGAGCGCCGAGACTCTCCCGGAGCATCAATTAAACGCGTTTCAGGACGGATCGTTAACGTCGCGCCATTAACCGAACGACAAAAAATAAATAAAAAAATAAAAATCGGCGAAGGGAAAAGAGAGGAACCATCAGCAAAAGAGGAAACTAGGAAAAACAAAAGAAAAAAAAAAGACAGAAAAACCCACTGGTCATTCCTACATTTTTTTTTCCCCTTGGATCTTTCCAAATCGGCACCCGGAGACCCACGCGTAAACAATGCGGTCTGCAAATGTGACCTGCGGTTCTGTCGGGGTTGCGGTCCTCCCTCGGAGGACATTGACTACGCAACGCAATGTTGCCCACTGGCCTAGGCTGACCTTTCGCCTGCGCCCCCCGTGTCCTTGGCCCTACACAATTCGCTCCGTGTCTGTTGTGGTCCGCGGGGATTTGGAAGAGCACAGTTGCCGGAATAATTAGGATGTGGCTTTAATGACAGCTCCTCGATTGAGGTTGATGATTATGCGTGGGCAGAAACGGGGCCTCCGATGAGGGGGGGGAGAAAGGAGAAACTGGGGAAAGGGCTTCGCCATCACAAAACCCAACGATTGCTGGGCAAGTTCTCTCCCGCGGTACGGGCAAGATTGGCTGATTGGACGAAAAGCGACGGCAAAATGAAACAAGGAAAACCGTACAAGAAGGATGTTCGTGCTTCTGAAGTGCCAAAAGTGAAGATGGAGAAGCTTCTGAGTTGTTGTCACGGATTTACTAAGACCGAGGTAGCAAAAGCAGCTCAGATCCATCCAGAAACAAAAGGGCCACTGAAAGGGGTTCAATCTAATCCTTTTAAAAAAAATAAAATAAAAAGAAATAATGATGATACTATTAAGCAGGGGCTAAAACTTGAGATTCTGGAAAGAGTGCAGAGAAGAGCAACAAAGATGATCAGGGGAGCTGGAGGCTAAAACATATAAGGAACGCTTGCTGGAATTAGGTATGTCTAGTTCAGGGGTAGGCAACCTTGGCTACCCATCATCCTGCGCCCGTCTCAAATGGTGAAGGGACCCAGGGCAGAAAACAACCTGCAGCCCAAGAAGGCTCCACACCCATTTGCACCGCTCAGGTGACCCGGAGGACACAGGTCAACCTCCAAGTGGCCTCAACAACTCTCTAAAACAGGGTTAGTCAACCTTGGCTCTTTTATGACTCGTGGACTTCAACTCCCAGAATTCCTCAGCCAGCACAGCTGGCTGAGGAATTCTGGGAGTTGAAGTCCACGAGTCATAAAAGAGCCAAGGTTGACTAACCCTGCTCTAAAAGAAGGCAGATGGACCAGCTGTCTGCAAGGAGTATAAATCCTTCCATTTCCCCACCATCCAGTCAGAGCTGAGGAAGCTTCTTGGATGAGAAGCGAAACGTCTTCAAAGCAAAACAAAGAAAGTCCCAGTTGCCTCTTGAAAAAAAGCACCTTTGGGGGGGTCAACCGTGATCTGGTTGACCGAGAATCTCCAAAGACACGTAACCTTGAACGGTAGGTAGGACGGCCCGGACTGTACCGTATTTTCCGTTTCTCGGTGTGTCCCACCCTTAGAAGCCAGCTTGCTTGTGTCACAAAGGAAGAGAAAAACTATCAGGTCTCGGGGTGGGCCCGGGGGGGGGCGGCAGCGAAGGAGACGGGGTCTATTCCTGTGTGACTCGGCCGACATAATCCGATGCATTGAAGGCAGCCAAGGCCTGGACCGGGAGGGTAAACATTTCATTGAGTAGGAAAGACAGAAGGCCCTTTCACAGGGATCCAACTTGCTTCTGACTTGAGTGAATCATTTATTTGCTTACTCATTCCATGAAAAGAAAAAGAGAGAGAGAGAGAGAGAGAGAGAGAAAGAGAGAGAGAGAGAGAGAGAGAGAGAGAGAGAGAGAGAGAATTAGGAGGGTCAGGAATTGCATTTAAAAAAAAAAGCGGAATCTGTACCCTCGCTTCTCGTCTTCTGAAAGATTTGCCTCTAAAAAAAATTATTTTTAAAAAAACCTGTTCGGAAACATATATTTTCGATTCCAATTTGCAAAGGGGGACCCATAGCTTTGGGGATCCATGGGTCCTTAGCCTTTGATGACCGGCGGATGGGTCTATGAAAACGCGCCACAGCTAAGTTGCCAAGTAATTGACAAAAATTAAAATAGTTTTTTATTTATTTTATTATTCCATATTTTCTATTCTATTCTATTCTATTCTATTCTATTCTATTCTATTCTATTCTATTCTATTCTATTCTCTAATTCTATTCTATTATATTCTATTCTATTCTCTATTCTACTCTACTCTACTCCACTCCATTTTCTACTCTACTCTACACTCTGCTCTACTCTACTCCATTCCATATTCTATTCTGTTCTGTTCTATTCTATTCCCTATTCTATTCTACTATACTCTACACTCTGCTCTACTCTACTCCATTCCATATTCTATTCTATTTTATTCTGTTCTGTTCTATTCTATTCCCTATTCTATTGTACTCTACTCTACACTCTGCTCTACTCTACTCCATTCCATATTCTATTCTATTTTATTCTGTTCTGTTCTATTCTATTCCCTATTCTATTGTACTCTACTCTACACTCTGCTCTACTCTACTCCATTCCATATTCTATTCTATTTTATTCTGTTCTGTTCTATTCTATTCCCTATTCTAGTGTACTCTACTCTACACTCTGCTCTACTCTACTCCATTCCATATTCTATTCTGTTCTGTTCTATTTTATTCCCTATTCTATTCTACTATACTCTACACTCTGCTCTACTCTACTCCATTCCATATTCTATTCTATTTTATTCTGTTCTGTTCTATTCTATTCCCTATTCTATTGTACTCTACTCTACACTCTGCTCTACTCTACTCCATTCCATATTCTATTCTATTTTTATTTTATTTTATTTTTTTATAATTTATATGCCGCCCTTCTCCCCACGGGACTCAGGGCGGCTCACAGCATATTAAAATAACACAATACAAACAACACACACAACATTTCCCCTATAAAAGCCAATTAAAACCAAATATTTGTAGCTGTGACATTATTAAAATCATTAAAAATTATCCCTATTTAAAATTCACCCTAGGTCAGTCCCGCTTGCTG
>NW_015388672.1:105217-117782 GCF_001527695.2 Protobothrops mucrosquamatus | reverse complement strand
ATTCCATTCCATTCCACTCCACTTTAACCTTGAATGGCCACTAAAGGAACCGATGTTAAGTCAAGGACTTCCTGTATTCAGGGACAGTACTTCGAACAACAGACAAGCCAAA
Organism: Protobothrops mucrosquamatus; assembly: GCF_001527695.2. Taxonomy (NCBI): domain Eukaryota; kingdom Metazoa; phylum Chordata; class Lepidosauria; order Squamata; family Viperidae; genus Protobothrops; species Protobothrops mucrosquamatus. The sequence continues at coordinate 117,670 of NW_015388672.1, read as the reverse complement.
AGAGGGGTCATGCCAAGGCAACTACGTTCTGACTCTACCTGTAGGTACCCCTAGTTCCTGAATCACATCCCACAAATCCAAAGTACAGGTAGTCCTCGGCTTACAACGCATCATTTAGTGACCGTCCAAAGTTACAACGGCACCGAAAAAAGTGACTTCTCGTTTTTCACATTTACGACCATCGCAGTGTCCCCCACAGTCACATGATCAAAATTCGGATGCTTGAGCAACTGCCTCGTATTTATGGCGGTTTGCAGTGTCCCCGGGGGTGGTGGTGGTGTCAAATTATTATTTATTTATTTATTTATTTATTGCAAATTTCTGACAATGGGAAGCCAGTTAACAATTGTGGCAGGTTTTGATTTATTAAAGGGGATATTGTATTATTAAGTAGATGTTTTAATACGGTGGGAAATAGATAACTTTTAGGAAATAGAACAAGAGGATATTCAAATAGATAAAATGTCTATTTTGGACATTAGACTTTGTTACGAATGGAGATAAGGGACATTTTGGTTACCTAAGGCTTAAAAATTATAAATATCAAAGGTGAAATTGGAATATTGATGAGAAACTTAAAAAATGGGTAAAAATTAATAAGAGGATATGGATTGTCTATGAAGATTGAATGTAATTAAGACACGTAATAGCTAAAAATTTATTGATAAATGTAATCATGATGTTTCTATTGAGTTGATATAATAAGAACTGTGCTAGCTTGAATGCGAGACAGTAAATGTTAAGGGGAAAAAAGAAGAAATATTTGATGTTGCAATTTGAGAGTTGTACTAAAGATTTTGTTATCGAACTATTGATTAACCCAGTCACCACGTTGCTTTTTAAATACCTAAATGTAAAATTGGAAAATTAATAAAATATTTTTTTTAAAAAAAACTGTGGCAGGTGAAAGGTCGTCCACATGGGACAAAATTCATTGTTTCACTTAGCAACAGAAATTTCGCCCTCCAGTGTGGTCCTAAATTGAGGACTACCTGCAATTTATAAACATCCCTATCCGAAAATCAGCCATGTCCCAGAACTCTTTACCAAATCAGGAATAACCTGCCTCCAGAAGCTGTGAATGCTCCAACACTGGAAGTTTTTAAGAAGAGACTGGACAGCCATTGGTCTGAAATGGTATAGAGTTTCCTGCCTGAGCAGGGGTTTGGACTAGATGACCTCCAAGGTCCCTTCCAACTTTATTTATTTTTTATTATTTTTATTTATTATTATTATTATTATTATTATTATTATTATTATTATTATTATTATTATTATTATTATTATTATTATTATTATTATTATTATTATTATGTTAGCTGCATTAGCTTAATTCCCTGGCAGGAAAAAAAAACTTATGGAAGATTTCTAACCTAGAGTAGAAATTTTTATTGCACTATTATTATTTTTTTGGTTCCTAAGGCTGACTTGAGCTTGCTGAAGATGACAACTTAATTAATAGCCATTTCTTCCTGTGTCAGCTTAAAATAAAATAGAGGAAGGGGGGAAATAATGAAACAGGGAGCATCTTGGGTGGAAAAAAAACCAAAAAACTAACTTCCATTTTCTTCAGGTGCTGAACTTGAGCATAAAACCAAGAAAGACACGCAAACTTACGAGGGCAAATTTGGGAAATAAACCTCCGTTTGGTGATCAGTGACAGACACTCGCAGATAAAGAACTTTTATTGTACACATTAGAAAACTATGTCACATGACTTTTCGACCCAATTGCCGTTCAAATTGAGGCCCTTGTCGTAACGTCTTACAAGGTTTTGAAATGCCTCAGTCGTAGTCGCTTGGTGCCAAATCTGGGCTCTTGGTGTGTATGTGTGTAGTATAATAATAATAATAAAGTTGGAAGGGACCTTGGAGGTCTTCTAGTCCAACCCGCTGCTCAGGCAGGAAACCCTATACCATTTCAGACAAATGGCTGTCCAGTCTCTTCTTAAAAACTTCTAGTGTTGGGGAAGGAAGGAAGGAAGGAAGGAAGGAAGGAAGGAAGGAAGGAAGGATAACAGAATAACAGAGTTCGGAGGGACCTTGGAGGTCATCTAGTCCAACCCCCTGCTCAGGCAGGAAACCCAACACCATTTCGGACAAATGGCTGTCCAGTCTCTTCTTAAAAACTTCCAGTGTTGGAGCATTCCCCGCTTCTAGAGGCAGGTTGTTCCACTGGTTAATTGTCCTCACTGTCAGGAAGTTTCTCCTTAGTTCCAGGTTGCTTCTCTCCTTGACTAGTTTCCATCCGTTGCTTCTTCTCCTGCCTTCAGGCGCTTTGGAGAATAGCTTGACTCCCTCTTCTTTGGGATAGCTCCTGAGATACGGGAACACTGCTATCATGTCCCCCCTCGTCCTTCTCTTCATTAAACTGGACATTCCCAATTCCAGCAACCGTTCCTTATATGTTTTAGCCTCCAGTCCCCTGATCATCTTTGTTGCTCTTCTCTGCACTCTTTCTAGAGTCTCAACATCTTTTTTACATCGTGGTGACCAAAACTGGATGCAGGATTCCAAGTGTGGCCTTACCAAAAACATCCCGACGGAACCGCTTTAAAAGTTCTTGGGTGTGTGTAGCGGTATGCGGGTGAGCATTGTATCGTGAACCCACACCACAGCGGAAGTAGTGCCATAGAAAATCCCGCCCAATGGGAAGATGCCAAAGGAGTACAGCTAGTGAAGTTCATGGAGCGTGGTTCGACCATCAATTCAGAAATAATAATAATAATAATAATAATAATAATAATAATAATAATAATAATAATAATAATAATAATAATAATAATAATAATAAAGTTGGAAGGGACCTTGGAGGTCATCTAATCCAACCCCCTGCTCAGGCAGGAAACCCTATATCATTTCGGACAAATGGCTGTCCAGTCTCTTCTTAAAAACTTCCAGTGTTGGAGCAGTCACCGCTTCTGGAGGCAGGTTGTTCCACTGGTTAATTGTTCTCACTGTCAGGAAGTTTCTCCTTAGTTCTAAGTTGCTTCTCTCCTTGATCAGTTTTCACCCATTGCTTCTCGTCCTGCCTTCAGGCACCTGCTGACTTCCGGTGTGGTGTTGGTTCACGACAATGCTCGCCCGCACACTGCTAGATGCACCCAAGAACTTTTGAAGCGATTCCGTTGTGTTGTTTTTGATCACACACACAGACACGTAGCCCAGATTTGGCGCCGAGCGACGACTACTAAGGCATTCCAAACCTTGTAAGATGTTACGACCAGGGCCTCAATTTGAATGGCGATTATGTCGAAACGTCATGTCATGTTGTAGTTTTCTAATGCGTAGAATAAAAGGGCTACCTCTGTGAGTGTCTGTCATTGATAACCAAACGGAGGTTTATTTCCCGAATTGCCCTCGTACTTTTAAACGGTTCCCTTTATCGTTCCTCGTTTACAAACAGAAATCTAGCCAAACTGAAGTTACGACCTGCATGGATAAAGATGCACAGTGGAACTATTAGAGAGGAGCCGTCTTCGCCCTTTTGTCTCCCACGCCAATTGTCTCAACTTTGCTGTCTCTTGGTGCTCCGGAATGCAGCCCCTCCCGAGTGAGAATCCAGACTACAGTAGTGGCCAAAATTGTGGAAACCTTTTGGGAAAAGTGTATAGTAGAAATGCCACCTTTGGTTAAGTTTCCACCCATTTTTCTTCTTTACTTTTTTTTGAAGTAGTACCATAAAATTATATATCAATGGAAAGATAATTTAATCAAGAACATAATGCAACAAAGTTTGTTCAATTATCGGTACTGTATTCTATGAAAAGTTATAGCCAAATAAGCAGAAAAAGGAAGCACAACTTGCTTAGGTTGATCTCAGGTAGCTTTCCTTCATCTGATTGTAGCCAATGAGCACGAGTGTTCAGAGAGCCAATCGGGTGTCATCTTGTTTTGCCAATGAGCCAATCAGATCACAGTAGGATCTAGTGATTGATGTCATGTATTACAGCTGAGAGGAGGACATTTGTCAGTGTGTTATGTGATGGCTATCAAGTTGGTTGGGTTTTTTTTTTGTTCTTTCATTGAGTGAGCTTGTAAAACATAATAAAATTAAAGTCATGGTGCAAAGAGTTGACTGGTTGCCCAGAAAGCGACGTAAAATAGTATTATTAAGTGAACAAGGCTACAGTTATAAAGAAATTAGACGGAAAATGGGTGGAAACTTAACCAAAGGTGGCATTTCTACTGTACACTTTTCTCAAAAAGTTTCCACAATTTTGGCCACGACTGTACATTCCACAACTGGGCGGCTTACAGAAATAAAACCCTAAATACAAAATCGAATAAGCTCCCATCTCCCTGGTGACAATAATCACACCAACAGCTTGATGGACTCCGTTATCACCCTGGGATCTCCAGGCCCGCTGGCAAAACCAGATCTTCAGAGTCTTACAAAAGAGTATTCAAGATGGGAGCCAACCTTATTCCTTAGGGATGATGGTCCAGAGAGAGGGAGCCACCATGAAGAAGGCCCTTCCTCTTGATCCTTAAATGAGGGGACCGTTAACGTACCTTGCCTCCCCAGTCTAGTGGGTCAGGTAGATGCAACTGAGAAGGTTATTGCAACCACAGAATTAACGGTTTCTTCTTAATTCCTTCCTGCTTCTCCAACACTGGAGATTTGAAAGAAGAGACTGGACAACCACCTGTATGACATGGTACAGGGTTTTCCTGCATGAGCAAGGGGTTGGACTAGAAGACCTCTGAGGTCCTTTTTGTTATTCTGCTAATTAATACTCATCCTTGATCAATCTTGTTCATAATGTCATTATATCTCTGCAGACATACATGCATTCATTACGAATTCCTATACAACCTTAGGCAACCTTGGCTCTTTTATGACTCGTGGACTTCAACTCCCAGAATTCCTGAGCCAGCATGGCTCAACTAGGAAACCTCTCTGTTTCCCCTCAGCATGGCTGGCTCAGGAATTCTGGGAGTTGTAGTCCACAAGTCATAAAAGAGCCAAGGTTGCCTACCCCTGGCCTATACAAAGAAATTCTTTATACCCAGGACCTCCTACATGATGTTGCCATGATCCTAGTTCACATGGAAACCAACGCATGAAAAAGCACACACATCAAACACTTCCCCCCTGCAGGTAATTGAATGCAAGGTAAGCGATGTTGACAGAGCAGGTTGTAAGTCAACATGGCTCTATTACAGTTAACGGAGCTGCATTACGCAAATGGGATTATTTTCTAATTCTGTTCCAATAAACCCACTGCTCCTTTTCCCATCAAATATCTCAGCGAAGTTACAATTTTCAGCAGTCTTTGCGGGAGAAGGCCCAGCCACTAGCCCTCCAATATCTCAGGGGCTGCCCCAAAGAAGAGGGAGTCAAGCTATTCTCCAAAGCGCCTGAAGGCAGGACAAGAAGAAGCAACGGATGGAAACTCATCAAGGAGGGAAGCAACCTGGAACTAAGGAGAAACTTCCTGACAGTGAGAACAATTAACCAGTGGAACAACCTGCCTCCAGAAGCGGTGAATGCTCCAACACTGGAGGTTTTTAAGAAGAGACTGGACAGCCATTTGTCCGAAATGGTATAGAGTTTCCTGCCTGAGCAGGGGGTTGGACTAGATGACCTCCAAGGTCCCTTCCAACTTTATCATCATCATCATCGTCGTCGTCATCATCATCTCCTTTCTAGGGCTACTGAACATAAAAGCAAATATTTTAGTGTTCTCTCTTACAACTACAGATTAGAAACCTATGGATTATGAATCGCTTAGGGCAGGGGCAGGCAACCTTGGCTCTTTTATGACTCGTGGACTTCAACTCCCAGAATGCCTGAGCCAGCCATGCTGAGGGGAAAGGGAGAGGTTTCCAAGCTGAGCCATGGCTGACTCAGGAATTCTGGGAGTTGAAGTCCACGAGTCATAAAAGAGCCAAGGTTGCCTACCCCTGGTCTAGGAGACTCACCGCTTAGAACAGGAAACCCTAGACCAGGGGTAGACAACCTGGGCTCTTTTATGACTCGTGGACATCAACTCCCAGAATTCCTGAGCCAGCATGGCTCAGCTTGGAAACCTCTTCCTTTCCCCTCAGCATGGTAGGCTCAGGCATTCTGGGAGTTGAAATCCATGAGTCATGAAAGGGCCAAAGTTTCCCTCATGCTGGCTCAGGAATTCTGGGAGTTGAAGTCCATGAGTCATAAAAGAGCCAAGGTTGCCTTCCCCTGGCTTAGGGGAAATGATGGATTGTAGAAAAATGTAATATGAAAGGCAGAATAGTCCATAACTGAGCCCAAAATTTCTGTTGTGAAGTGAGACATGTGTTAATGGATCTTTGCCCCGTTTTACGACTTCTCTTGCCACAGTTCTTACGTGAATGACTCCAGTTGATAAAGTTAGTAACGCGGCTGTTAATCAAATCTAGCTTCTCCATTGACTTTGCTTGTCAGAAGGTCGCAAAAGGGGATCACACAACCACCGGGGGCGCTGCGACCGTCGTAAACAGGGGCCGGTTGCCAAGCATCGGAATTTTTTTTTATAGTATTTTATGAATTTTCCAATTTTCCATTTGAGTATTTAAAAAGCAACGTGGTGACTGGGTTAATCAATAGTTCAATAACAAAATCTTTAGTGCAAATCTCAGGTGACAACGTCAGATATTTCTTCTCTTTTTCCCCTTAACATTTACTGTCTCGTATTCAAGCTAGTACATTTCTAATTGTATCAACTCAATAAAAACATCATTATTACATTGATCAGTATTTTTTTAGCTTATACGTATCTTAATGACATTCAATCTTCACAAAAAATCCATATCCTGTGATTAATTTTTACATAATTTTTAATTTCTCATCAATATTCCAATTTAACCTTTGCTATCCACAATTTTCAGACTTTGGGTAACCACGATTTCCCTTATTTCACTTCGTAACAAACTGTCATATCCAAAATGCACATTTTATCTATTTGAATTGAATCTTGTTCTATTTTCTAAAAGTTATCTATTTCCAAGCCTCGGAATTTTGAGGCTGCAATGGCCGTTAAGCGTGAAAGACGGTCGTTAGTCGCTTTTTTCAGTGTCGTAACTTTGAATCGTCACTAAACGAACCGTTGTTAAGTTGAGGACTACCCCGGTACAGGTATTCCTCGGATTACGGCCGCAACGTAACCCAACATTTCCACTGCTAAGCAAGACATTTGTTAAGCGGACTTTGCTCCATTTTACGACCTTTCTCGCCACAGCGGTTAAGGGAATCACCCAAGTTGTTAAACTAGTGACAAGGTCGTTAAGCGAATCCGGCTTCCCCCATTGACTTGACTTGGTCAGAAGACGGCCAAAAGGGGATCACGTGACCCCCCCAGGGGACACTGCGACCGTCATAAATAGGAGCCGGTTGCTAAGCATCCAATTCTGACAAATGGGGAGTCTGCGACGGTCGTTAAATGTGAAAAACGGTCGTGAGTCACATTTTCCAGGGCCGCTGTGACTTCAAACGGTCACTAAACGAACAGCTGAAAGCCGAGGACTCCCTGGAACGATAACTAGGTTCTTTGGAATTGAATTTTTGACTTTAACCCTTAATAAAATGACTTGGACCTTTAGGGTAATTTTCAATGTCTCAGAAGCGAATGCTGAATCTTGGTTAAATTCCACATGAATCTATGCGCCATTGAGGGGTGGCTTGACTCGCCCGTTCAAATCTAATTTCTTCACCCCAGAAAAACCCACATTCAAATTGCATTGTGCCAGATCCCAATCCAAACCAGATCGAGACTTAAATGCCAAGCCAGAAAGACGAGGAGGTATCGCAACAAAATGCGCTTTATTTCAAGAATGTTAGGAACAGGCAACATTGAACGAAAGGCTGTCCCATTTCTCTTGCTGTGTTTGTCTGCGAAGGGAACAATTTGGGCGAGTGCAAAACCTGCAACTGCCCCCCTTGATCTTGGCTTCTCCATTACAACAGGTTGCAACGGCTGTGCGATTTGATACTCCTTTCCCCGCCAACCCGGAGAATTTCTGGCAAGGCTGTGTGACAGACCAGCCGTTTTCGAAACGGCTTCAAGGCAGTTCCAGAAGCACAACCGTGTTTTTGACTTCGGCCGCCCCTGTCAGGAGACCACAATCGCTCTTCGGATGTAACGGTGCCATATGTGACTTGAAAAGGGAAAGGCAAAGGGGCTTCCAGGCGCAAGTGGTGAATAATATTAACACCAGGTCTCCAGGAAAACAACAACAACAACACAACACATTATCCTTCCTGGAAGAAGGATGAATCTGAATCTCTAATGCCCGTAATCTACCAAGACGCCAATAAAAGAGAATATTTTGTATTTCATGGTTGAAATATGTGTGGTGCTCTCTGAGCTGGGTTGTTTTCTTGCAGACATCTCAGGACCCAACTAGTTAATATTATCAGTGCTAGAATGGAGTGGGGTTTGGGAGGAGGAGGAGGAAGAGGAGGAGGAGGAGGAGGAGGAGGAGGACGACGACGACTGTGGGGTCCTTAGTGCTCCCTGAGCTTGGTAGTTTCTTGCAGACATTTCATGACCCAACTAGGTAACATCATCAATGCCAGATGCACCAATGATGTTACCTAATTTGGTAATGAAACGTCTGCAAAAAACCCTACCAAACTCAGACAGCCCCAAGATTGCAGTGCTGTATATTCATGATGATTCCAACTACACAAAATACGAACTATTAAAACACGCACACACACACACACACACACACACACTGGTTCGAACTTATCTCAATGGTGGGTGTAAATAAAGGACTTAAGGGGGCTTCAACTCCCAGAATTCCCCAGCCAATATGCTGGTTGGAAAATTCTGGGAATTGAGGTCCACGAGTTTTAAAGGAGCCTAGGTTGTACAGGGAATAATAATAATAATAATAATAATAATAATAATAATAATAATAATAATAATAATAATAATAATAATAATAATAATAGTAGTAGTAGTAATAATAGGAGGAGGAGGAGGAGAAGGAGAAGGAGGAGAAGGAGAAGGAGGAGAAGAAGAAGAAGAAGAAGAAGAAGAAGAAGAAGAAGAAGAAGAAGAAGAAGAAGAAGAAGAAGAAGAAGAAGAAGAAGAAGAAGAAGAAGAAGAAGAAGAAGAAGAAGAAGAAGAAGAAGAAGAAGAAGAAGAAGAAGAAGAAGAAGAAGAAGAAGAAGAAGAAGAAGAAGAAGAGTAGACTTGGAAGGGACCTTGGAGGTTTTCTAGTCCAACCCCCTGCTCAGGCAGGAAACCCAATACCGTTTCAGATAACTGGACAACCATTTGTTGTCATAAAGGGGCCGTAGTTCCTCCATGCTGGTCAGGAATTCTGGGAGTTGAAGTCCTCCAGTCATAAAGGGGCCAAAGTTTTCCTCATGCTGGCTCAGGAATTCTGGGAGTTGAAGTCCTCCAATCATAAAGGGGCCAAAGTTTTCCTCATGCTGGCTCAGGAATTCTGGGAGTTGAAGTCCTCCAGTAATAAAGGGGCTATAGTTCCCCTGTGCTGGCTGAGGAATTCTGGGAGTTGAAGTCCTCCAATCATAAAGGGGCCATAGTTTTCCCCGATGCTGGCTCAGGAATTCTGGGAGTTGAAGTCCACCAGTCATAAAGGGGCCATCGTTCCCCACCTCTGCCCTTGATGATGGATGCAAACCACCAGAGGAGATTATTGATATCCGGTGCCAGCAAAAGAGTCGGCTTCTTCCTATTGTTTTCACCAAGTGCCCTTCCACTGAATAGGGAAGAAGCCGATCAGAACTCCTGCTCAAATCTGGAACAAGGAGGCAATGGATGGGCTGCGTAGTCCTTGTTATCTCCGAAGCCCATGCTGTGACTCCATTGTCCGGTTGCTAAGCCCCTTAGAGAGATTTCCCTTTTATCCCATTTGTCTTAATCCTTGGCCCCACCAGCTGAGAAGCAGGGACTCGCTGCTTTAATTTGCTTGGAAGCTTTCCAGTCTCAGGAATCTTTTATTATCATGGTTATTTAAAGGCTTTTGGGAAAAGGCAGGGTTTTCCCAGCTGGGGTCTGCCGCTCCTCTCTCCTAAGGTGTCGCGGTTAGACTCTTTAGCAGCTGGTTGAAAGAGTCCCTACAGTTTTAGGGCCGGGGTCTCCAAGCTTGGCAACGTGAAGATTGGTGGGCTTCAACTCCCAGAATTCACCAGCCAGAAGGCTGCTTGGAGACTTCTGGGAATTGAGGTCCTCAAGTCATAAAGGAGCCAAGGTTGTACAGATGATGATGATGATGATGATGATGATGATGAGGATGAGGAGGAGGAGGAGGAGGAGGAGGAGGAGAAGGAGAAGAAGAAGAAGAAGAAGAAGAAGAAGAAGAAGAAGAAGAAGAAGAAGAAGAAGAAGAAGAAGAAGAAGAAGAAGAAGAAGAAGAAGAAGAAGAAGAAGAAGAAGAAGAAGAAGAAGAAGAAGAGAAGAAGGAGGAGGAGGAGGAGGAAGAAGGAGAAGGAGGAGAAGAAGAACAACAACAACAAGAACAAGAAGAACAAGAACAAGAAGAACAAGAACAAGAAGAACAAGAACAAGAAGAACAAGAAGAACAAGAAGAAGAGGAGGAGGAGGATAACAGAGTTGGAAGGGACCTTGGAGGTCTTCTAGTCCAACCCCCTGCTCAGGCAGGAAACCCTATCCTATTTCAGACAAATGGCTGTCCAGTCTCTTCTTAAAAAGAGAAAAAATATAGACAATTGTGCATTCGTCCATTCTTTCCACGGGTCGATGACCAATCTTATTCAATATTATTATTACTCGAGACTAAGAGTCAGTTGTTGAGAAGAAACATTGTAGTTATGACACAAGGGGACATCAAGGAAACCAGGATGGGAATAAGTTAGTGGACTGTACATACCTTTGTGTACATCCAGCAAAGCGTTGCTAGAATTTGCTACCATGGCAATGTCGTGCCCCACCTGGCTACGGGTCTCCCTGAAGGAGCTCAGTTTATTTGAACAGGTAGCCTGATTGGGGTGCTGTGACTTTGCAAACAATAATAATAAAGTTGGACCTTGGAGGTCATCTAGTCCAACCCCCTGCTCAGGCAGGAGACCCTATACCACTTCAGACAAATGGCTGTCCAGTCTCTTCTTATAAGCCTCCAATGTTGGAGGTCCCACAACTTCTAGAGGCAAGCCGTTCCACTGGTTAATTGTTCTCACTGTCAGGAAGTTTCTCCTTAGTTCTAGGTTGCTTCTCTCCTTGATCAGTTTCCACCCGTTGCTTCTTGTCCTGCCTTCAGGTGCTTTGGAGAATAGCTTGACTCCCTCTTCTTTGGGGCAGCCCCTGAGATACTGGAAGGCTGCTATCCTGTCCCCCCTCGTCCTTCTCTTCATTAAACTTTATTATTATTATTATTATTATTATTATTATTATTATTATTATTATTATTATTATTATTATTGTTGTTGTTGTTGTTGTTGTTGTTGTTGTTGTTGTTGTTGTTATTATTATTAACACATTGTCTATTAAGTATTTGACTGTAAAACTAAAAAATTCATAAAATATTTATAAAAAAAGAAAGAAAAGAAAGAAAAATACCGCAATTGAGACCATTTGTTTTCTGTTGCTAAGGCAGTTTTCTTCCACTTTATCATTTTTCTCGCCATGGAGGTTAAGTGAATAAATGCCCTTGAGTACGTCGGTCACACGGTCATTAAGCGAATCCGGCTTCCCCCTTGATTCTGCTTGTCAAAAGGTCACAAAAAGGGGGGCCCCCCCGGGGACACCGCGACGGTCATAAATACAGGCCAGTGGTCCGAGAATCTGAATTTTGACCGCGTGACCGCGGGGAAAGCAGCGAGGGTTGTGAAGGGCGAAAAAAACAACAGCCGCACGGCGTGTTTTTCCTGTGCTGTCGTCACTTCGAACCGTCACTAAACGAATGGCTGTAAGACGAGGACAGTCTTCCTTTTAAGATTTGGCCAACTAAATTCTAAACTCGGTCAGGAGGACATAGATACGTCTTTTACATTGATTTTTTTTGTAAACTTTTGTGGTTCACTCCAGTAGCGGATTCTCAAAAAAAAAAAAAAAAAAAAGGCAGCAGGCCAGCATTTTAAAAAAATGCAGCAATAAACCTGTGTTTCTCTGAATGCATGCCTGTGCGCGTGCATGCACACACACAAACACACACACACAGCCTTCTTTGTCTGTATAGATGCATCCCCCCCATTTCCCCCCCCCAGACAGTTTTTCCTTCTTTGTATAATCTCCTCCACAGGGCGATCCGCCCTCCCTCTTTTTCACCCGGTTCTTTCTTCCAGAAATTTATTCTAGCTCTTTAATCTACATGTGGCTGGGCAGATGTCCAAAAACTGAAAAAAAGAGGGGAAAAAAAGAAAAGAAAAACACAACAATACACAAAAACTTCCCTTTCCACAAAAGAGGAGAAAGCAGGCAGGGATGATGGAATTCCTGCAGTCCTGTGGGTTTTCTCTCTCTTTCTCTCTCTCTCCCTCTCTCCCTCCATCTATCTATCT
>NW_015388672.1:90749-105055 GCF_001527695.2 Protobothrops mucrosquamatus | reverse complement strand
TCTATCTATCTATCTATCTATCTATCTATCTATCTCCCTCCCCCTCTCCTCTTGATCACCTTCTCTCTCCCTCTCTATCTCCCTCTACCTACCTACCTATTTATCTCTATCTAACTATCTCCCTCTCTCTCTCCTTCCCCCCCCCCATCCTGGGGTCTCTACTAAACGCTGGCAATGACTGATCATCTGGATGGCCTTTCCATTCTCTGCTGGCCATTTGAGGTCATGGGGATTATAGGGCAAAGGAGACAGACCTGGCCAGCCAAAAGCCACAGAGAAACATCTCAGGGGGAGTTCTCCCTTCCATTTCTGCTTCCAAGCAGGAGACAGAGCAACAAAGATGATTAGGGGACTGGAGGCGAAAACATGTAAGGAACGGTTTCTGGAATTGGGTATGTCTAGTCTAATGAAGAGAAGGACGAGGGGGGACATGATAGCAGTATTCCAGTATCTCAGGGGTTGCCCCAAAGAAGAGGGAGTCAAGCTATTCTCCAAAGCCCCTGAAGGCAGGACAAGAAGCAATGGATGGAAACCAATCAAGGAGAGAAGCAACTTAGAAGTAAGGAGAAACTTCCTGACAGTTAGAACAATTAACCAGTGGAACAACCTGCCTCCAGAAGCGGTGAATGCTCCAACACTGGAAGTTTTTAAGAAGGGACTGGACAGCCATTGGTCTGAAATGGTGGTAGGGTCTTCTGCTTGAGCAGGTAGTTGGACTAGAAGATCTCCAGGGTCCCTTTCTACTCTGTTATTCTATTCTACTCTACTCTACTCTACTCCACTCCACTCTCCACTGCACTCCACTCCACTCCACTCCACACCATATTCTATTCTATTCTATTCTATTCTATTCTATTCTATTCTATTCTATTCTATTCTATTCTATTCTATTCCTAATTGTATTAATATTCTATTCTATTCTATTCCTAATTGTATTAGTATTCTATTCTATTTCTAATTGTATTAATATTCTATTCTATTCTATTCCATCCCATTCCAATATTCTGTTCTGTTCTATTACTACCTTAACAACTGCAGTGATTCACTTAACAACTTTGGCAAGGGAGGTCGTAAAAGGGGGCAAAAGTCACTTGACAAATGTCTCACCTAGCAACAGAAACTTTTAGCAGTATTTGCTGAACAGGTATGGCGAAAAAGGTCATAAAATTGGGCCCGGCTCACTGCCTTGCTTAGGAACAAAAAATCTGGCCCAAATTCTAGTCGTTAAGTCGAGGACTCCCTGTATTGTCACTTCTCTGTATTGTTGGGGCAGCAACGTCGGTTTGAATCAGAATCACGGCCGGGAGAAAGGAATCGTTTTTTTAAAAAAAGCTAAATCGGAGAGGCAGTTCGGTGTAGTGGTTAAAGGAGCAGGAGCAGAAACTGGAAGACAAAGCAGCCAGCTGAAGGACTACGGACTACAGGCAGTCCCCGACTTACGACTAGAATGGAGTCCAATGTTTCTGTTGCTCAGTGAGACATTGGTTCAGTGAGTTTTGCACCCGTTTTACGACCTTCCTGGCCAAAGTTGTTAAGTGAATCACTGCAGTTGTTAGGTTAGCCACGCGGTTGTTAAATGAATCCAGCTTCTCCCGTTGACTTTGCTTGTCCGAAGGTCGCAAAAGGGGATCACGTGACACCCCCCCCGGGGACGCTGCAAACCGTCGTAAATATGAGTCAGTGGCCAAGCGTCCAAATTTTGATCACATGACCACGGAGATGTTGCGACGGTCGTAAGTGTGAAAAACGGTCGTAAGTCACTTTGTTCAGTTGCTGTTGTAACTTAACAAGCTGTTGTAAGTCGAGGACAATCTTACTCTAACAGCCCAGCTTATTTCAAAAGTCACTACAGGAGTGAAAATAACAGGAACAAGCACTATATCCATTGCCTGGAACTGCACAAAAATAAAAGCGGGATAATTATCTATTATTAATGGGTTTTTTTAATTAATCAACATGCCAATGGAGGGAAAGGGACATTTGTGGGGGGGGGGGGGTTTGCACAGATCTCGACCACGTTCAAAGAACCCACAACTCCTTAGGTGAGAACAAGCCAGCTAAAACACCCTGGGGTCTATCTGTCAAAAGTAAGCTTTGTTGAAACCGGCATTTTCCGAAGTGGGTGTCCTCCAGATATTATGAAATCTGCAAGCTAACATTTGTTTAAGAGATGTAAAAAATAAAAAAAATAAAAATGCAGAGTAAATGAAACGACTTGTTTTTGACTAATTACCGGTAAAAGCATTAAAACTGGAGGGGAGAAAGGGAGAGGGGGGAGAAAGGAAGGAAGGATATCCCAAAATCATTGAAAAATTCGATCTGAGCTTCTCCAGATTTTTCTAAAGGAGACCGCGGGAACCAAAACTAAGAAAGAAAGGTATCGGCCCATTGGTTAAAAAAAGTTGGGAAGTTTTGTTCCAAGCGATCTGGAGAAGTTTCAAAAAGCTTCCATCGGCCAAAAAAAGGATTGATAAACAAAGTATATACTTGGATTTTACATGTGATAAACAGCGGCAAGAATCATATTCGCACCATACTGGAAAAATGGAAGAAACACCCCCAGAGGAAGAAATAATTAAAAAAAAAAATACTAGAATGTGCAGAAATGGACAGTCTTACTTTGAGGTTGAAAGAAAAAGAAGAAACAGAATACTTTCAAACTTGGGACTTATTTTATCAATGGCTGGAGAGAATAATAATAATAATAATAATAATAATAATAATAATAATAATAATAATAATAATAATAATAATAATAATAATAATAATAATAATAATAATAATAATAATAATAATAATAATAATAATAATAATAGATGAGAAAGAACTGGAGAAGATCACAAAATACAAAGACCTACAAATAGAAATAGAAAGACTGTGGCAAAGGCAAGCAAGGGTAGTACCAATAGTAATAGGTGCCTTGGGTGCAATCTCAAAACAACTGGGGCACCACTTGAACACCATTGGCATTGACAAATTCACCATTAGTCAATTGCAAAAGGCGGCCTTACTAGGAACTGCTTCCATCCTGTGATGATATCTGTAATACCATCAAACATCCACATCTGCCTAGCCCAGGTCCTTGGGAAGGACTCGATAGGTAGACAAAAATGCCAGATCCAGTCTGAACATTTGGCTGACTGTGCGATGATCCATAGTAGTAGTAGTAGTAGTAGTAGTAGTAGTAGTAGTAGTAGTAGTAATAGTAATAATAATAATAATAATAATAATAATAATAATAATAATAATAATAAAGTTGGAAGGGATCTTGGAGGTCATCTAGTCCAATCCCCTGCTCAGGCAGGAAACCCTGTACCATTTCAGACAAATGGCTGTCCAGTCTCTTCTTAAAAACTTCCTGTGTTGGAGCATTCAACGCTTCTGGAGGCAGGTTGTTCCACTGATGAATTGTTCTCACTGTTAGGAAGTTTCTCCTTAGTTCCAGGTTGCTTCTCTCCTTGATGAGTTTCCATCCGTTGCTTCTTGTCCTGCCTTCAGGCACTTTGGAGAAAAGCTTGACTCCCTCTTCTTTGGGGCAGCCCCTGAGATACTGGAACACTGCTATCATGTCCCCCCTCGTCCTTCTCTTCACTAAACTAGACAAGACTAGACTAGACTAGAACAAAGGATTAGGAATTAAATTTGTATTTGTGAATGGTAAACCCAGACAACACCTTTGTTGAATAAATGCTACTGAATTGTATGAAAAAAAAATAACAAAAACTTTACACACACACACACAAAAAGCTTCCATCAGCCAGAGCCTAAGGACACACTACTCTGAATAATTTACAGGTGAAAATCGATTCATTTAGCAACCGCTCTAAATAGAGTTATAATAAAATAAATAAATAAAGTTGGAATAAATACAATATGAAGCAATGGAGGATGGAAACGAAGAAGGAGAGATCCAAGCTAGAAATAAGGAGAAATCTCCTGACAATAAATCAGCGGAACGGCCTGCCTCCAGAAGTGGTGGGTGCTCCATCACGGGAGGTTTCCAAGAAGAGACTGGACAGCCACTTGTCTGAAATGGCGTAGGGTCTACTGCTCGAGCAGGGGGCTGGACTAGAAGACCTCCAAGGTCCCTTCCAACTGTTCCTCTGTTACATTCCCTCCTCCTTCACCTGTCTCCTCTGAAGATAAACTGGGCCACTTAAGGGTGGACTTGAAATCCCAGCTGGAAGCCACCGTGAAGGATGTCACCTGCTGTGAGATGAGCAGATTGCCTTACTCTCTAACATCTCTGTGTCTTCTACTCCAAGATAAAAAACACTCAAGAAGTGTCAGATGATTGTTCCACCAAGAAGCAGCTACATGATTTCCCTGGAGGGAAGTACACTCTTCCCTCTTGGAAGTCCTCTAAGTGATTTTCAATTTTACTGGGGTTGCCTCCTGTCGCTTTTTCCCCCGGCTCGTCTAAAACTTTTGTCCCAAACCGAGTAGAGCATGAGTGTCCTTTCAAAACTCTACATCCAATCTTATATATAGAATAGAAGCTGGAAGGGACCTTGGAGGTCTTCTAGTCCAGCCCCCTGCTCAAGCAGGAGAACCTACACCATCTCAGACAGGTGACTGTCCAGTCTCTTCTTAAAAATCTCCAGTGATGGAGCACTCACGATTTCTGGAGGCAACTTCTGTTCCACTGGTTGATTGTCCTCACTGTCAGGAACTTTCTCCTTAATTCCAGGTTGCTTCTCTCTTTGGCCAGTTTCCAACCATTGTTTCTCGTCCTGCCCTCTGGTGCTTTGGAGAATAATGTGACCCCCTTCTTCTTTGTGGCAGCCCCTCAGATACTGGAACACTGCTATCATGTCTCCCCTATTTCTTCTCTTCTTTAGACTAGCCAAACCCAAGTCCCGCAGCCGTTCTTTGTATGTTTTAGTCTCCAGGCCTTGGATCATCTTAGTTGCTCTTCTCTGATTTTTTTCCAAACTCTCAGCATCTTTTTTTGTAATACGGTAACCAAAATTGGCTGCGGTATTCCAGGTGAGGCCTCACTAGGGTTTTCTAAAGCGGTACTAAATACTTCTTCGAGGAAAAAAAATTAAGAGGCCCTCTGTTTTCTTGCAACTCTCCCCCCCCCTCGAATTAAAGTAAAGAAAAATACAACCTGATCCAATATTCGATTCAGGAGCCAAGGAAAATCTGTCTGATAGGGCTAAGACTAAGTCGAGACTGGGAAGGGGAGGTCTCAAGAGGAGAGGCGGAGCAAAATTGGCTGACTTAGTCTACGGGCAGAAGACAAGCAAAACCCATTGGTGGATTCTCCACTCATCATGCTGGAGAAGAAGTTCTCAAATAATATCTCAAAGGGAGGAGTTTCCCCTTAGCTGTGATAATCAAGGTAGACCAAGTGATGTCCTGCAGACTAAGTCCTGTCCTGCTCAATGAAAAGAACAGCATCGCCAATAGATGGTCATGTGGAAAATACCCATTGAAGGGACACTGGTTTTGTTATTGAAGGTCTTATGTCAATCTTCTCCAGCTCAACCAGAATCTGTCTGGCTTACTTCTCTGGACAAAACTTCTTTGGTATCTAGACTACTTAACTGGAAGGGGACACTGAGTTCACCCATTTGTTCCATCCAAATTAAAGGATCTGCATCTACTGGCTAACTAGTATAGGTGGTACCTAGCTCAATAGTAGCAACTGTGAGAGGGATCTTGAAGTCCTAGTGGACAATCACTTAAATGGGAGCCAGCCGAGGGTTGCAGCTGCCCAAAAGCCAACACAGTGCTAGGCAACATTAATAGAGGGAATAGGATCAAGATCACATGAAGGGTTAATACCGCTTTACAATGCCTTGGTAAGGCCACACTTGGAATCCTGCCTCCAGTTTTGGTCACCACGATGTAAAAAAGATGTTGAGACTCTAGAAAGAGTGCAGAGAAGAGCAACAAAGATGATTAGGGGGCTGGAGGCTAAAGCATGTAAAGGACGGTGGCTGGAATTGGGTACGTCTACTCTAGTTTAATGGAGAGAAGGACTAGGGGTGACAGGATAGCAGTCTTCCAATATCTCAGGGGCTGCCCCAAAAAAGAGGGAGTCAAACTATTCTCCAAAGCACCTGAAGGCAGGGCAAGAAGCAACAGATGGAAACTCTAGGAGAGAAGCAACCTAGAACTAAGAAGAAATTTCCTGACAGTCAGAACAATTAATCAGTGGAACAACCTGCCTCCAGAAGTTGTGAATGCTCCAACACTGGAAGTTGTTAAGAAGACATTGGCAACCATGTGTCGGAAATGGTATAGGGTTTCCTGCCTGAGCAGGAGGTTAGACTAGATGACCTCCAAGGTCCCTTCCAACTTTTTATCATCATCATCATCATCATCATCAACATCATCATCATCATCATCATCATCATCATCCTTTGGGATGTGTCCATGTATATACAACTCTCTCTCTCTCTCTCTCTCTCTCTCTCTCTCTCTCTCTCTCTCTCTCTGTGTGTGTGTGTGTGTGTGTGTGTGTGTAAATGTGGGGTAGAGAAGGGTGGAGGTGTTGAAAGAGCAAAATAGCTGGTGGCGAAGGATTAACTCGCCCCCTCTGGCAACGCACACGGTATCTCCAAGCCACCACACCGCAGCTGTTCACAAAGCTCGGCGTCTTGGCAGCCGTTTCTGCCAAGGGTCTCTCTCTCTCTCTCTCGGCTGAAATGGCCAAAGACGGATAAAATATTCCCGCTATCCTTTGCACTGGGCTAGTCCAGAATTCCAGATTCCCAGCTGGCATCTGCTTGGGCTTCTCTGCTCCCGAAACAGTCTTGAGCACTCTTAAGGTGCTGGATCCGAAGGTGAGATGCCACGCTACTACGCTTCTGACATGAAAGGGGCAACCTTGATTCGGGGGTGACCCTGTTTCTCGCTCAGAGGGACTTCTCCAGCCTCGGTCTGTCTTGCTTCCTAACTACTACAGTTAGAACTAAGGGGAGCATCAACCCCCACTCAACTTTGCAGGAGAGAAGTTCCAAAGTCACGTCAGAAAGTACGACTTCACAGAACGAGTCATTGGAAGCCACTTCCATCAGAAGTAACGGGTCAATGCTAACCCTAATCCTAACTCTAACCCTCAACTTCGCCGGAGAGAAGTTCCAAAGGCACATCAGAAAGTACGACTTCACAGAAAGAGTCATTGGAAACAACTTCCAGCAGAAGTAAAGGGTCAATGCTAACCCTAACCCTAACCCTCAACTTCGCCGGAGAGAAGTTCCAAAGTCACGTACATCAGAAAGTACGACTTCGCAGAAAGAGTAATTGGAAGCCACTACGGCAGAAGTAACAGGTCAATATTAACCCTAACCCTAACCCTCAACTTCGCCGGAGAGAAGTTCCAAAGTCACGTACGTCAGAAAGTACGACTTCGCAGAAAGAGTCATCGGAAGCCACTTTCGGCAGAAGTAAACGGGTCAATGCCCGGGAACCGCGTTCAAACCCGCTTGGGATAGACCCAGGCCCATCGTCTGACAAAAATTAAAAAACTACAATCAAATCCAATCTGTAAAATTGAATTAACAATTAAAAAGAAATAAATGGAAAAGGAAACCAAAAAAGCAAAGAAACAACAACAAAAAACAAACCCTCCACGGGGGAGACTCGATACGGGTACGGCCACAGTGGAGCCCAAAACGTCCGCTGCTAAGAGGGGACGGTTGTTAAGGGAGTTTTGCTCCGTTTTACGACCTTTCTTGCCACAGCTTTTAATTGAATGGAGGAGGAGGAGGAGGAGGAGGAGGAGGAGGAGGAGGAGGAAGAGGTTGATGGTTTTCTTGAAGCCGTTTCACAACCCAACTAGGTAGCATCACGAGGAGGGACATCGCAGCCTCCTTCCAAGATCTCCTTCCAAGTTCATCCTGGAAGCCCTTTGAGGATGATCCCAGGAGTCAGGCGGAGGCCTCTGATGTGTGAAAAGCCAGACCAGGTGTAGCAATGGCATCAGTTGGGTACTGGGTGCAAGACATTAATCACGCACGGCAGGCCAAAAGCCAGAGGTGGGAGCAGCACACTGGTTTGCATTTCCCCTGGGTGACAAACCACCTTTGCGATTTTTCCTCCCGTTGGCAACCTGGTCCTAGGCCAGTGATGGCGAACCTTTTAGAGACCGGGTGCCCAAACTGCAACCCAAAACCCACTTATTTATCGCCGGGTGCCAGGTGGGTGTGGCCCACTGGGTGGGCGTGGCTATGGTGGTCATGGCAGATTGGGTGGGAGTGGCCAAGGTGGGCGTCATTACCTCAATGTTGCTCGTAGGGAGGGACGCCTGTGGGGGCCGGGCAGGGTTGGGGGAGATCCAAGGGGTCTCTGCCAAGTGGGGCGGTGGGCAGGAGGCTCGTCCTGCGGGGTGAGGCAAGGCGAGGCAGGGTGGGGGTACCATTGTCACAGGGCAAGGTGTGGCAGGGGTAGGGGAGGCTGCTGCCTTACACCATCGGCCCCCGCACACAGAGGCCAGCGAGCGCATGGGTGCTGGGATGCATCCGGCCATGTGGGACCTCGGCGAGTTAGTGGGCGGCTGGTTGAAGAGGGATGGCATGGTCTGTGTGCCCACAGAGAGGGCTCTGAGTGCCGCTTCTGGCACGCGTGCCACAGGTTCGCCACCACTGTCCTAGGCTGAACTAGGATTCCCACCACGACCCCACCCCCAAAAATCCCGGCGTATAAATCTAACTTTTCTTCTCCTGCTTCACTCTGTGACTCTCAGGACACTGCCCCTAGGAGGGGGGGAACCAAATATCACTGCCTTCCCTGCAACCGAGTGGTTGCCTTGGGTGGAGAGGGAGGGACAAAGGGGAGCTACGGCACGAAGCACGTTGAGCTACGGACTGGGATGACGTGGTCGCTGTTATTAAAGCCGCTTGAATTCGGATTCCTTCGCTGCCGTGAAAAGAATGATGACCGAGTCCTCTGGGTGGCTTGAGAAAAAAAAAATAAGAAAAAAGAAATAGCTTCTGTACGGTTAAAGCGAGTGGGTGAAAAGGAAAAAAAAGCAAAGTGAAGACAAAAGGCAACCCAAAGATTGGGTAAATTGAATTGATCCGTGTGTTCTACTTCGCGGATCACTTCTTCAAATCCGAAGCAGATCTCTCTCTATTTGTTGGTTGCTCCTTAAAAGAAGCTGCACCTCTTCCTGACTTGCATGTTTGGTGTGGTGGTTAAGGTGCTGGCCTAGAAAACCAGGAGACTGGGAGTTCTAGTCCTGCCTTAGACAAGAAAGCCAGCTGGGTGACTTTGGGCCAATCACCAGGAGATGGTGAGTTCTAGTTCCGCCTTAGGCATGAAAGCCAACTGGGTGACTTTGGGCCAATCACCAGGAGACTGTGAGTTCTAGTCCCACTTTAGGCATGAAAGCCAGCTGGATGACTTTGAACCAATCTCCAGGGCCCTGTGAGTTCTAGTCCTGGGTTAGGCATGAAAACCAACTGGATGACAATCACTAGGAGATGGTGAGTTCTAGTTCTGCCTTAAGCATGAAAACCAGCTGGGTGACTTTGGGCCAATCACCAGGAGACGGTGAGTTCTAGTCCCAGTTTAGGCATGAAAGCCAGCTGGGTGACTTTGAACCAATATCCAGGGCACTGTGAGTTCTAGTCCTAGCATGAAAGCCAACTGGATGACAATCCCCAGGAGATTGTGAGTTCTAGTTCTGTCTTGGCCATGAAAGCCAGCTAGCTGACCTTGGCCCCAGTGTCTCTCTCTCTCTCTCTCTCTCTCTCTCTTCCTCTTTCTCTCTCTTCCTCTTTCTCTCTCTCTCTCTCTCTCTCAATCCAACCCATCTCACAGGGTGGTTGTTATGGGGAAAATAGGAGAAGGAAGGTGTGCTGAATATGTTCGCCATATTGAGTTATTTGTAAAAAATAATAAAGGCAGGATACAAATAAATATATTCCGGAACTCCCCAATTCTAACAAGATTAGGCTGGCTGGGAGAGATTCTTCCAGCATCCTTTTCCAGTGGTTTACAACCAACACCCCTGATTGTGTAGACCAGTGTTTCTCAACCTTGACAATTTTAAGGCATGTGGACTTCAACTCCCAGAATTCCACAGCCAGCAATGCTGGCTGTGGAATTCTGGGAGCTGAAGTCCACATGCCTTAAAATTGTCAAGGTTGAGAAACACTGGTGTAGACTGTTCATAGCTGACACACAAAACAGCTGGTCTATTTCTATCCGGGCTAGGAGGGATCTCCAGAAGAATCTGAGCAGATCTCATGGGAACGAGAATACAGCTAGTCCCCAACTTACAACGGTTCCCTTAGGGACGCTTCACAGTTACGACGACATTGAAAAAAAGAGACTTATGTCTATTTTTCCCACCCTTGCAGCATCCTTCATCAAAATTCGGACGCCTGGCAACCGGTTCATATTTATGACGGTTGCAGGGTTCATGTGATTTCCCCCCCCCCTTTTGGGACCTTCTGAGAAGCAGAGTCAACGGAGGGAGCCGAATTCATTTAACGACCGCATTACTCGTTTAACAACTGCAGGGATTTGCGGAGCAACTACGGGGAGACTGGTGGTCGAATGGGGCAAAATTCACTGAACAACTGTCTCGCTTAAGCACGGAAATTTGTGGGGTCAAATGGTAGCCGTTAAGTCGAGGATTACCTGTAAGGAGTCAAGACAGGCTTCCAGGCTGATCCAGAACGTCGCTACGGCATTAAGGGTCACGCCCAAGTGCACACACTCACAAGAGCTGCAGAACCTGGGCGAGTCAAAACTCCTGTCTGAATCTCCTGCGCCAATTATAGGAAAGGTCAAGTCTCCACCTCTGAAATTCAGTTTTTGTTGAAGATTAACCTGCCCGGGGACTTCGGCTTCCCACCCTTCCTTCCTTCTGCAGGTGCCCTTCCACTTGCTTTTTCTTCTCCTAACACAACTCACAACTGGCAGAGAAGTGAGTAGAAGCACCAGACACCTGGGAGGTTTCAGGGCAACTGACAACAGTTCGTTCAAACTTACAACAGCACTGAGAACGTGGACTTAGGACCGCGTTTCACACTTAACGACCCTTGCAGCGTGCCCACCATGCTCACCTGACGGACATTTGGAGGGGTGCCAACTGACTCACACTTATGACATCTGCAATGTGCCGGGAGGGGGTCATGTGATCCCTTTTTGGCGACCTTCTGACAAGCAGGGGAAGCCAGAGTCACATTAACGACGGGGTTACTAATTTAAAAACCAACCTGGTGAGAAAAGCCGTACGATGGGGCAAAACTCGCTTAAAAAATTTCTCACCTAGCAAGATCAATTTTGGGCTCAGCTGTGGTCGTAAGGGGAGGACTGTTGTATGCCCATCTTCCCATCCTGTTTCTTTTCCTACCCCCTTATCTGGCAACCTGGTTCCAGCCGAGGCGAAGACAAAACAAAATCAGTGTGAAGGGTGCAGCTGTGCACTTGGGGCATCCGTGCACCGTTTTTCCAAATGGGCAATTTTATTGGGGCAAATATTACCCCCACATCTCTTTTGCACACAATCTAGGACAGGTGCGTCGCCACTAACGTTTTACACAGGTGTGCACGCGAACCCTATCTGATTCGTCCAACGGCCGACCTGGGCCGGGTGTGGGTGACACGTGGTGTTAGGCTGGTGAACGTAATTTTGACGTCATTCTGTTCGAGGTACAACACATTGTTCCTTTACGCTCATCTTTATTTTCCTAAAAAAATATATATTATACACACACACACATATATGTGTGTACGTACGTATGTATGTGTATATGCATGCATGCATGTATGTATACATGTATATATATATATATATATTATATATATATATATATATATATATATATACATACATACATACATACAAACATACATACATACATACATATACACACACACACACACACACACGATGAACTTTGTTCTGGCATTCTTGAGTAATACCAGTGGCATCTCCACGAGCGTGCCAAGACTCCCGTCTGACTTCACAGTTAAACGTTTGTTTGCTTTATGACACACATAAAATATCAAATGCCAAGGAACTGTGTGTCACCTTGGACCTTAAGAATAGCTGAGTTTAAATGTATAATCAAATCTCATTAAACTCTATCCAGGAGCTCATTTTAAAAAAAGGGTGTATTTCTGGCAGCGGGAGATCATTTGTATTTCTTTTCAGATCTGTATCTATATCTATATATCTATATCAAAGATATAGAGAAGGATGAGGGGGGACATGATAGCAGCCTTCCAGTATCTCAGGGGCTGCCCCAAAGAAGAGGGAGTCAAGCTATTCTCCAAAGCCCCTGAAGGCAGGACAAGAAGCAACGGATGGAAACTAATCAAGGAGAGAAGCAACCTAGAACTAAGGAGAATCTTCCTGACAGTTAGAACAATTAACCAGTGGAACAACCTGCCTCCAGAAGCTGTGAATGCTCCAACACTGGAAGTTTTTAAGAAGAGACTGGACAACCATTCGTCCGAAATAGTATAGGGATTCCTGCCTGAGCAGGGGGTTGGACTAGATGACCTCCAAGGTCCCTTCCAACTTTATTACTTTATTATTATTATTATTATTATTATTATTATTATTATTATTATTATTATTATTATTATTATTATTATTATTATTGTTATTATATGCATTTGTGGAATAGTTAAAGTGATGTATTTATGGGTTATGTCTCATTTAGAGTAAGACACCATGATATTATATATTGGTAATATTATCTGACTGACGGCTATGTATGCCTTTTATATTTTAGTTCTCTTATCTGTTAAAACAAGAGAGTGTTTTATTATATACCTGTATCCTTATGGGAGAGAGTTGGAAGTAACTTTTTAAGATTATTTTTACTTGTTGTTGTTGTTTTTTTGTGTGTGTGTGTATGTGTGTCACTGGTTAGAAAGTTTCCCCATTTTTTTTCCCTTTGGGCTCCAACCTTGTATTTTAAATTGCTGTTGTTGAAACTTAATCAACAATAAAAATAAATGAAATAAAAACAAGGGAACAGCAAGAGCTTTGAGTTCCGGAGAAGTGGCTATAAAGAAACAATGTTAGAAACCGTGTCCCTCGGGATCAGCACATTCTGTCCTGGGTTATGACATGTGATGCTCGTTACGGACATTTCAAGCTATTCTAAATTTAGTCCCCATTGCAGCCAAAACCGAGACCGCTGCAAAAACTTTCTAATTGGTACGAGTCTCTCTTTTTCGTCCTTTAATGTCAATTAGAATAGGATAGGATAGGATAGGATAGGATAGGGTAGGGTAGGGTAGGGTAGGGTAGGATAGGATAGGATATGATAGAATAGGATAGAATAGGATAGAATAGAATAGAATATAGAATGGAATGGAATGGAATAGAATAGATATATAGGATAGGATAGGATAGGATAGGATAGGATAAAGTAGAGTAGAGTAGAGTAGAGTAGGATAGGATAGGATAGAATCGAAGCTGGAAGGGACATTGAAGGTCTTCTAGTCCATCCCCCCGCTCATTCTCAGGAGACAGAGGCTGAGACAGTTCGATTCATACAATCTAGAAGGGAAAATACAAGCAATGGATGGAAACTAATCAAGGAGAGAAGCAACCTGGAACTAAGGAGAAATTTCCTGACAGAACAATTAACCAGTGGAACAACCTGCCTCCAGAAGCGGTGAATGCTACAAAACTGGAGGCTTTTAAGACGAGATAGGACAACCAATTGTCAGAAATGTTATAGGGCAGGGGTAGGCAACCTTGGCTCTTTTATGACTCGTGGACTTCAACTCCCAGAATTCCTGAGCCAGCCATGCTGAGGGGAAAGGGAGAGGTTTCCAAGCTGAGTCACGCTGGCTCAGGAATTCTGGGAGTTGAAGTCCACGAGTCATAAAAGAGCCAAGGTTGCCTACCCCTGTTATAGGGTCTCCTGCCTGAGCAGGGGATTGGACTAGATGACCTCCAAGGTCCCTTCCAACTCAAGGAGAGATCGAGCCTAGAAGGAGAAATTTCCTGACAGTGAGAACAATTAACCAGTGGAACAACCTGCCTCCAGAAGCAGTGAATGCTCCAACACTGGAGGTTTTTAAGAAGAGACTGGATGGCCATTTGTCTGAAATGGTATAGGGTTTCCTGCCTGAGTAGGAGGTTGGACTGGATGACCTCCAAGGTCCCTTCCAACATCATCATCATCATCATCATCATCATCATCATCATCATCATTTACTGCATTATGCTCTCCTTGGTTTCACAATATAGTTGACCCGATTGGTTAAAGGATTAATGGCTAGACTGACACCAAAGTTCACTTCAATTGAGGTTGCAAGTAGCCCTTGACTTACCATCCGTGATTTACAACTGACCTTCCCTTACCCCAAAG
>NW_015388672.1:85409-89711 GCF_001527695.2 Protobothrops mucrosquamatus | reverse complement strand
CAAGTAGCCCTTGACTTACCATCCGTGATTTACAACTGACCTTCCCTTACCCCAAAGCTACTTATGACCCCGGTTTCCAAATTACAGATGCTGCAGAACCCCACAGCTATGTGTAGATTCACCCTGAGAATCTCCGTGTGGAAATTTGACTCTGCACCCTTTGTGCGGTGCGGGAGTGTGAACGCATTTCCGGAGGCCATTGCAGATTGCAGGAGCCATTTGCGCTTCGGTTTGGGATGCGAACACGGCCCGGACTCGTCCCCGGCTGTCCTGCGCTTGTTTTGGGCAGTGAGGGGGCGTGGGGTGGAGGGCATGCTGCACCCAGAAAGGATGCACACCCATTTGCACGACTCAGGTGACCCTGGACACAGGTAAACCTCCAAATCAGGTGACCCTGGACACAGGTAAACCTCCAAATGGCCTCAATGACGCTCTAAAAGGAGGCAAAGGACCAGCTGTCTGCAAGGAGTATAAATCCTCCCATTTTCCCACCATCCAGTTGAAGCTGAAGAAGCTTCTTGGATGAGAAGCGAAACGTCTTCAAAGAAAAACAAGAAAGTCCAGTTGCCTCGTGAAAAAGCATCTTTGGGGTCAACCACGACCAGGATTTTTAAGAAGAACTGGACAGTCCCTTGTCTGAGATGATATAGGTTCTCCTGCTTGAGCAGGGGGCTGGACTAGAAGACCTCCAAGGTCCCTTCCAGTTCTATTCTATTCTATTCTATTCTATTCCATTCTATTCAGTCCAGTTGCCTCTTGAAAAAAGCACCTTTGGGGGTCAACCACGACCTGGATGTTTAAGAAGAGACTCGACAGTCCCTTGTCTGAGATGATATAGGTTCTCCTGCTTGAGCAGGGGGCTGGACTAGGAGACCTCCAAGGTCCCTTCCGGATTCGATTCTATTCTAATTGGGATGACGGAGAATCTACACAGAGATCCACCCTTACAATCAATCGCAAAGACGCTGCAAGATCCACTGAGATTATTCTTCGAAGGCTACGTATAGTAGCTTATTGTTGTTGTTGTTGTTGTCATTTTGGGGACTCCGTGTGTATTAAGGCAAATCAGGCTGTTTGGCTCACCTCGTTTGCAAATATACAAAAATTTGGCGTACTTCAGTATGGCGGCAAAACTTGTCAGCTAAAAAAATAATAAAAAACCACCCTGTATCTGAGAGTCAAAGCAAGCAAAAAAAAAGAAGCTTGTGGGCCTCGGAGAAAGTTGTCAAGCCGTTGCTGCTTGTTAACAGTTTTTTGAAAATACGTCTGCATGCGTGTGAACACATGTGCACGGAGTATGTAGACACAGAGGCATGCTTGCACGCCAGAATCAAATGGCTTCCATTCAGCTCTTTCGGGGGGAAAACAGGGGAGCCGGTAAGTTATAAAGGACTGATTTTTTTTTGTTCTGCACCGCCTTGAATTTGCAGATGTTCAAAAAATGATGGGTTTATTAGATGGGGGTCACGGGGTCAAAAAGATACAGCAAGCAAAATTATCGGTGTCTGCAGCTTTCTCTTGCTAAACCTCT
This sequence comes from Protobothrops mucrosquamatus, assembly GCF_001527695.2. Classification (NCBI taxonomy): domain Eukaryota; kingdom Metazoa; phylum Chordata; class Lepidosauria; order Squamata; family Viperidae; genus Protobothrops; species Protobothrops mucrosquamatus. Next base: position 88,180 of record NW_015388672.1, on the reverse strand, counting down.
GGGTGAACCTGCGACCGGTTCCTTGCCTGATGCCTCCTCTAACAATTTTGTATTGAAGCCCTGGCGGTTTACGTTGAGCCCTCTACTTAATCTCAAGCTTTCTTATTTATTTATTTATTTATTTATTTATTTATTTATTTATTTATTTATTTATTTATTTAATTTATATCCCGCCCTTCTCCTTGCGGACTCAGGGCGGCCAACAACCAGATAAAACACTAATCCCCAAAAACTACAAATTTAAAAACATAAGTAAAAACAAATATTAGAATTAGGTCGAGTTAATTTAAAAATGCTTTAAAACCCCGTTCAAATTTTCCCCTAGGCCAGTCCTGCACGTTGGAATAACCATGTCTTAAGGACGCGGCGGAAGGAAGGGAGATCTTTGGCCTGCCGTGAGTAAATCTGCAAGTCTGGGACTCTTCCGAATGATCATGATACTGGAATGAAGTTGGATAAACACAGTAAAGATAGGAACTACCAATGCCAGCCCTTGCCAAGAGAAGAGAGAAATGTAAAAGAGAATAACGTACCATTTCTCTTTTTTTTCCTCCCTCCCTTCCTTTTTTTCTCTCCTCCCTTCCTTCCTTCTTCCCCTCTGCTCCCTCCCTCCCTTCCTTTTTCCTACTCTCCCTTTCCTCTCTCCCCTTTCCTTCCTTCCTTCTTTCCTCTCGCTCCCCCTTTTTCCTACTCTCCCTCCCTCTCCTCTCCCTTTCCCTTCCTTCCTTCCTTCTTTCCTCTCCCTCCCTCCCTCTTTTCCTACTCTCCCTCCCTTTCCTCTCTCCCCTTTTCCTTCCTTCTTTCTTTCCTCTCTCCCTCCCTTCCTTTTTTCCTACTCTCCCTCTTTCCTCTCCTCTTTTCCTTCCTTCCTTCGTTCTTTCCTCTCCCTCCCTCCCTTTTTTCTATTCTTCCTCCCTTTCTTCTCTCCCCTTTCCCTTCTTCCTTCCTTCCTCTTTCTTCTCTCCCCTTTCTCTTCTTCCTTCCTTCCCTCTCTCCCTCCCTTCCTTTTTTCCTACTCTCCCTTTCCTCTCCTCTTTTCCTTCCTTCCTTCGTTCTTTCCTCTCCCTCTCTCCCTTCTTTTTTCTATTCTTCCTCCCTTTCTTCTCTCCCCTTTCCCTTCTTCCTTCCTTCCCTCTCTCCCTCCCTTCTTTTCCTACTCTCCCTCTTTCCTCTTTTCCTTCCTTCCTTCGTTCTTTCCTCTCCCTCCCTCCCTTTTTTCTATTCTTCCTCCCTTTCTTCTCTCCCCTTTCCCTTCTTCCTTCCTTCCTTCCCTCTCTCCCTCCCTTNGCGCCTGAAGGCAGGACAAGAAGCAACGGAGGGAAACCGATCAAGGAGAGAAGCAACCTAGAACTAAGGAGAAACTTCCTGAAAGTTAGAACAATTAACCAGTGGAACCACCTGCCTCCAGAAGTGGTGAATGCTCCAACACTGGAAGTTTTCAAGAAGAGACTGGACAGCCCTTTGTCTGAAATTGTATAGGGTTTCCTGCCTGAGCAGGGGGTTGGACTAGATGACCTCCAAGGTCCCTTCCAACTTTATTACTTTATTATTATTATTATTATTATTATTATTATTATTATTATTATTATTATTATTATTATTATTATTATTATTATTATTATTATTATTATTATTATTATATGCATTTGTGGAATAGTTAAAGTGATGTATTTATGGGTTATGTCTCATTTAGACTAAGACACCATGATATTATATATTGGTAATATTATCTGACTGACGGCTATGTATGCCTTTTATATTTTAGTTCTCTTATCTGTTAAAACAAGAGAGTGTTTTATTATATACCTGTATCCTTATGGGAGAGAGTTGGAAGTAACTTTTTAATATTATTTTTACTTGGGTTTTGTTTTTGTTTTTTTGTTTTGTGTGTGTGTGTGTGTATGTGTCACTGGTTAGAAAGTTTCCCCATTTTTTTTCCCCTTTGGGCTCCAACCTTGTATTTTAATTTGCTATTGTTGAAATTTAATCAACAATAAAAATAAATGAAATAAAAACAAGGGAACAGCAAGAGCTTTGAGTTCCGGAGAAGTGGCTATAAAGAAACAATGTTAGAAACCGTGTCCCTTGGGATCAGCACATTCTGTCCTGGGTTATGACATGTGATGCTCGTTACGGACATTTCAAGCTATTCTAAATTTAGTCCCCATTGCAGCCAAAACCGAGACCGCTGCAAAAGCTTTCTAATTGGTACGAGTCTCTCTTTTTCGTCCTTTAATGTCAATTAGGATAGGATAGGATAGGATAGGATAGGATAGGATAGGATAAGATAGGATAGGATAGGATAGAATAAAGTAGAGTAGAGTAGAGTAGAGTAGAGTAGAGTAGAGTAGAGTAGAGTAGGATAGGATAGGATAGGATAGGATAGGATAGAATATAGAATGGAATGGAATAGAATAGATATATAGGATAGGATAGGATAGGATAGGATAGGATAGGATAGGATAGGATAGAATCGAAGCTGGAAGGGACATTGAAGGTCTTCTAGTCCAGCCCCCCGCTCATTCTCAGGAGACAGAGGCTGAGACAGTTCGATTCACACAATCTAGAAGGGATCTGTGTCCAAGGGAGGCCACTGTGCCTCAGATAGACGGTGCAGAGTCCCTCCTTGTGAAGTGGGGGCATGGGGTGCAAGTGGGCCTGTTGATAATATACCTGGCCCCCTGCTATGTGTCAACGGCCCTGCCTGAGCTGGCTGACGTGATAGCCGGGGTGGCGGTTGAGACCCCTAGACTTATAGTTATGGGGGATCT
>NW_015388672.1:73256-82806 GCF_001527695.2 Protobothrops mucrosquamatus | reverse complement strand
CAAGTAGCCCTTGACTTACCATCCGTGATTTACAACTGACCTTCCCTTACCCCAAAGCTACTTATGACCCCGGTTTCCAAATTACAGATGCTGCAGAACCCCACAGCTATGTGTAGATTCACCCTGAGAATCTCCGTGTGGAAATTTGACTCTGCACCCTTTGTGCGGTGCGGGAGTGTGAACGCATTTCCGGAGGCCACTGCAGATTGCAGGAGCCATTTGCGCTTCGGTTTGGGATGCGAACACGGCACGGACTCGTCCCCGGCTGTCCTGCGCCTGTTTTGGGCAGTGAGGGGGCGTGGGGTGGAGGGCAACCTGCACCCAGAAAGAATCCACACCCATTTGCACTACTCAGGTGACCCTGGACACAGGTAAACCTCCAAATGGCCTCAACGATGCTCTAAAAGGAGGCAAAGGACCAGCTGTCTGCAAGGAGTATAAATCCTCCCATTTCCCACCATCCAGTCAGAGCTGAAGAAGCTTCTCGGATGAGAAGTGAAACGTCTTCAAAGAAAAACAAGAAAGTCCAGTTGCCTCTTGAAAAAAGCACCTTTGGGGGTCAACCACGACCTGGATGTTTAAGAAGAGACTGGACAGTCCCTTGTCTGAGATGATATAGGTTCTCCTGCTTGAGCAGGGGGCTGGACTAGAAGACCTCCAAGGTCCCTTCCGGATTCTATTCTATTCTAATTGGGATGACGGAGAATCTACACAGAGATCCACCCTTACAATCAATCGCAAAGACGCTGCAAGATCCACTGAGATTATTCTTCGAAGGCTACGTATAGTAGCTTATTGTTGTTGTTGTTGTTGTTGTCATTTTGGGGACTCCGTGTGTATTAAGGCAAATCAGGCTGTTTGGCTCACCTCGTTTGCAAATATACAAAAATTTGGCGTACTTCAGTATGGCGGCAAAACCTGTCGGCTAAAAAAATAATAAAAAACCACCCTGTATCTGAGAGTCAAAGCAAGCAAAAAAAAAAAAAGCTTGTGGGCCTCGGGGAAAGTTGTCAAGCCGTTGCTGCTTGTTAACAGTTTTTTGAAAATACGTCTGCATGCGTGTGAACACATGTGCACGGAGTATGTAGACACAGAGGCATGCTTGCACGCCAGAATCAAATGGCTTCCATTCAGCTCTTTCGGGAAAAAACAGGGGAGCCGGTAAGTTATAAAGGACTGATATTTTTTTTCTGCACCGCCTTGAATTTGCAGATGTTCAAAAAATGATGGGTTTATTAGATGGGGGTCACGGGGTCAAAAAGATACAGCAAGCAAAATTATCGGTGTCTGCAGCTTCTCTTGCTAAACCTCTGGGTGAACCTGCGACCGGTTCCTTGCCTGATGCCTCCTCCAACAATTTTGTATTGAAGCCCTGGCGGTTTATGTTGAGCCCTCTACTTAATCTCAAGCTTTCTTTGGCCTGCCGGGAGTAAATCTGCAAGTCTGGGACTCTTCCGAATGATCGTGATACTGGCATGAAGTTGGATAAACACGGTAAAGATAGGAACTACCAATGCCAGCCCTTGCCAAGAGAAGAGAGAAATGTAAAAGAGAATAACGTACCATTTCTCTTTTTTTTCCCTCCCTCCCTTCCTTTTTTTTCTCTCCTTCCTTCCTTCTTCCCCTCTGCTCCCTCCCTCCCTTTTTCCTACTCTCCCTCCCTTTCCTCTCTCCCCTTTCCCCTCCTTCCTTCCTCTCTCCCTCCCTTTTTTCCTACTCTCCCTTTCCTTCCTCCCTCCCTTCCTCCCTCCATCACTTTTTTCCTACTGTCCCTCCCTTTCCTTCCTTCTTTCCTCTCCCTCCCTTCCATTTTTCCTACTCTCCCTTCCTTTCCTCTCCTTTTCCTTCCTTCCTTCCCTTTCCTCTCCCCCTCTTTCCCTTCCTTCCTTCCTTTTCCCTTTCTCTGCTCCTTCCCGTCCGTCCGTCCCTCCCTTCACTCATTCATTCTCTCTTTTTCCTTCCCACTCCTTCCCTCCCTCCCTGCCTTCCTTCTCTTATGGCCTCAAACGTAAACTGGAAGTCAAGGAGCAAATTTGAAAAAAATATTAAGTGTTTCATCTCCAAATTCAGTTTTTGAAAGAGACCAGGTATTCTAGAATAGAGTAGAGCTGGAAGGGACCTTGGAGGTCTTCTAGTCCAGCCCCCTGCTCAAGCAGGGGAACCTATACCATCTCAGACAAGTGACTGTCTAGTCTCTTCTTAAAAACCTCCAGTGATGGAGCGCCCACAAATTCTGGTGGCCAGCTGTTCCACTGGTTAATTGTCCTCACTGTCAGGAAGTTTCTCCTTAATTCCAGGTTGCTTCTCTCTTTGGTCAGTTTCCATAACATATTCTGATAATATAGTGTAACAGATCTCCCCTGAAGATTGAACAGTGGCAGGAAAATTCACGGATCCCGTTATACCGGATCTAGTCAAACATCCTTGCCCATTTTCAAGAGAGCTAAAGATCACCCAAGCTGTGTCCAGCATGGCAGTTGCTTTGATGATCTGATGTGGTTCATCTATTCCAGGGGTCCTCCAAATTTGGCAACTTTAAGACTTGTGGACTTCAACTCCCAGAATTCCCCAGTCAGCCATGGCTGGCTGAGGAATTCTGGGAGTTGAAGTCCACAAGTCTTAAAGTAGCACAGGCTGGAGATCCCTGGAATAGGTGAACTACTCAGAGCATGGCTGACTAAGGAATTCTGGGAGTTGATGTCCACAAGTCTTAAAAGTAGCACAGGCTGGAGACCCCTGGAATAGGTAAACTACTCAGAGTATGGCTGGCTGAGGAATTCTGGGAGTTGAAGTCCACAAGTCTTACAGTAGCACAGGCTGGAGACCCCTGGAATAGGTGAACTACTCCGAGCATGGCTGACTAAGGAATTCTGGGAGTTGAAGTCCATCAGTCTTAAAATAGCATAGGCTGGAGACCCCTGGAATAGGTGAACTACTCCGAGCATGGCTGACTAAGGAATTCTGGGAGTTGAAGTCCACAAGTCTTACAGTAGCACAGGCTGGAGACCCCTGGAATAGGTGAACTACTCCAAGCATGGCTGGCTGAGGAATTCTGGGAGTTGAAGTCCACAAGTCTTAAAGTAGCACAGGCTGGAGACCCCTGGAGTAGGTGAACTACTCAGAGCATGGCTGGCTGAGGAATTCTGGGAGTTGAAATCTTAAAGTTTGGAGACTCCTGATCTATTCCATCCACTCCGTGGTCCGCTATACATCCCCTTTGCTTCTCCGATTTTTCATGCTCCTTTATGACTTTGAAGTATCACAAGACTAGCAGATGACTACCAGGGTAGAAACTTTTCCATTGTCACAAACAACGTAAGTCTCTTGCATCGCGAGATAACAAATAATCATCTTCTTTGTTAGCATTTCTTTTATATGTTGCCAACAGGGAATAAATCCCCAATTATCTCTGGATAGGATGTCTAAAATATGATTTGGCTGAAAAAAACACTATAGAATTTGAGAGATTCCCCCCCCCCTTCTTTTCATTTCAGGGTAACATCTAAACGAGCGTCCTGGAGAATTCAAAACTATTCAAAATCCTAATAACACGACTGCTCTATTATGAATGTTTAATTTTCTTCCCCCCTGGGGCAAAATGTTTCTTTTTTTTTTTCATTTCTTCCAGGTTCACTCTATTTCACTTCTTTTTTTTTTTTCCTTCGTATTTTCGTTAACTCATTCTACCATAATCTGGGGGGGAGCCTTTGGCTCTCTAGTATTTATAGATATTACTTGTAAAAAATGGAAATTCCTTTTTTTTTTTTTTTTTTAAGAAGAAGAAGAAGGTCAGTATCATCCGAATCTTGATTGTTAACTGTGCTGCATTAACTAATTCCCGGAAGACTTGAAAATAAATAAATCATTAAAATCCATTAAAATTAAAATAATCTCTTAAATTATACTTGAAGTGTTACTCAATCTTAACTCAGAAATATATGGAGTATGGAAAAAATGAGGGGTGGGGTAGGGAAAGGACCACAATTAGCAATAGGGTCAATGGGAGTCAGTTGAAGATAGCTAGCTAGTTAGCTAGCTAGTTAGTTAGTTAGTTAGTTAGTTAGCTAGCTACCTAGATAGATAGATAGATGGATGGATGGATGGATGGATGGTAGGTAGGTAGGTGGGTAGGTAGGTAGGTAGGTAAATAGATAGATAGGTAGGTAGGTAGGTAAGATAGGTAGGTAGGTAAGATAGGTAGGTAGGTAAGATAGGTAGGTAGGTATATAGATAGAGGTAGGTAGGTAGGTAGGTAAATAGATAGGTAGGTAGGTAGGTAGGTAAATAGATAGGTAGGTAGGTAAGATAGGTAGGTAGGTAGGTATATAGGTAGAGGTAGGTAGGTAGGTTGGTAGGAAAGATAGAGAGGTAGAAAGGTAGGTAGTTAGAGAGGTAAGATAGATAGGTAGGCAGGTAGATAGATAAATATATATTTGGATAAGTTTAATAAATAAATATCAACAGAAGCGCTGGGTTGAACGGTAAGAGTCCTTGGGGTTCTCTGAGTTTGGTTGTTTTCGTGCAGACGTTTCATAACCAGAGTAGGTGATATCATCAGGCAGTTCTCGACTTATGACACAATTGGGATCAGGATTTCCGTTAGTAACCAAGGCAATGACAGGAAGTGTGTGTCACATGCCCAATTCTGCAAGCTATTTTACTACGGCTGTTCAGCAAATCACCGCAGTTGTTTAAGTCGACATCGTGTTAAGTAAGTCGTAAGTCGAGGATGACCTGTCATTTCCAAATAATCTTTTGGGGCTATCTCCCTCTGTTAAAGATATTTACATTTAGTAGCTAGAACGGCGGGGGTTGTACAATGAGCCAGGACACACAGTACCACAGGTCGTCCTCGACTTACAACAGTTCGTTTAGTGACCGTTCAAAGTCACAACAGCACTGAAAAAAAAGTGACATGATCCTTTTTCACACTTACGATCGCTGCAGCATCCCCATGGTCACGTGATTTACATCCAGATGCTTGACAACTGACTCATATTTATGATGGTTGAAGTGTCCCGGGGTCATGTGATCATATTTGGCAATCTTCTGAGAAGCAAAGTCAATGCGGGAAGCCAGATTCACTTAACAGCTGTGTCACTCATTTAACAACTGCAGTAATTCCCTTCACAAATGGGGCAAGAAAAATCGTAAAACGGGGCAAAACTCCCTTAACAAATTTCTCACTTAGCAACATAAATTCTGGGCTCAATTGTGGACGACGTTAAGTTGAGGGCTACCTGTTGTTGATTGGCTGGAGAGTGCTGGCTCCTGCGTGAGGCAATCTGCACTGTGATTGGTTGCTGTGGGTGTGGAGGGGGAGTTTCCCCTTTTTCCCGCTTTTTTTTTCCCTCTCTGTCCTATGTGCTCTGTGATTTACCTCATGATTTACCTCAAGATGCAGTGATGCGCCTGAGTATCCTGTTTGCTGTATACCGAGATGTAAAATATAATTATTTACATAAAACCACACGTTCATGTCAGCGTCTCTGACTCCATTTAGACACCGGCTGTGCAATTCCCTGACATCCTCCCTTCTTTCCTGCCTCATAATCGCCAAACAAGCGCTAAAAAATGGAACAACAATCCTAAACTTTCGATAGGCCTCTCACTGTTCTGATAATTGAGGTAGAATATCGGCGATCCCAAAAACGTTTTGTGCGGCTTCGGGATCTCCAAAGACACGTCTTCTCCACCCTGCCTTTAACCATTCTTGCTGGGGACTCAACGACTTCTCAGCTGAAAAGCACCAGTGGTTCTTTTACTGCTGGCTGAGGAAGGAAGTTTCGGGCATGTAGCCGGTCCTGTTTTTCTAGTTAAGCATTAACCTTGCATGAGATCAGCCTTGCAACTGCTCGTTAGCCTGCAACACACTGGCTAATTAATAAATCGCCAGGAGAGGTGGTCCAAAGAGTGAGCAGGAATGAAAAATGTTTTCAGTTTCTGGAAGCAAATGCAAGCTAAAAACATCAGGAGGAAGGGGAACGAGGAGAAGGAGAAGGTGAAGAAGAAGGTGGAGAAGGAGGAGAAAGTGGTGGAGGAGAAGGAGGAGAAGATGAAGGAGGAGGTGGAGAAGGAGAAGATGGAGAAGGAGGAGGAGGAGGTGGAGAAGGAGAAGATGAAGGAGAAAGTGGAGAAGGAGAAGGTGGAGAAGGAGGAGGAGAAGGTAAAGGAGGTGGAGAAGGAGAAGATGAAGAAGGAGAAAGTGGAGAAGGAGGTGGAGGAGGAGGAGGAGAAGGAGAAAGTAGAGGAGGAGAAGGTGGAGGAGGAGGAGAAAGAAGAGAAGGTGGAGAAAGAGGAGGAGGTGGTGGAGAAGGTGAAGAAGGAGAAGGAGGAGAAGGTGGAGAAGGAGAAGCAAAAAGAGGAAGAGGAAAAGGATGGGACAGTAAGGGTATCTGGCTGTTCACATTATCATATGGCCGTAATTTGTGGCATTTTTCAGTGGAAACCAGCATTTATTTCCAATTTCTACCCTATACCATGTCAGACAAGCGGTTGTCCAATCTCTTCTTAAAAACCTCCAGGGATATATCGCCAGGAGAGGTGGTCCAAAGAGCGAGCAGGAATGAAAGACGTTTTTCAGCCTCGGGAAGCAAGTGCAAGCTAAGATCATTAGGGAGGAGGAGGAGGATGGGACAGAGAGGATAACAGAATAACAGAGTTGGAAGGGACCTTGGAGGTCTTCTAGTCCAACCCACTGCTCAAGCAGGAAACCACTATACCATGTCAGACAAGTGGAGGCCACTAAATGAATGGTTATAAGTCGAGGACTACCTGTATCTGAGAATAGGAAATAAGAAAAGATACTTCAGAAGTTATGCCTTTATTTACCCCGACTACCTGTAAATAAAGGCTTACAACCTGGAGTTGTAAGTTCTGATGCCCACACTCTCCTTGCGGTCACATAATGGCATTTTGGGTGCCCAGCAACTGGCCTGCATTTCTGGCTGTCCACAACGTCAGATGACTATAATTTGTGGCATTTTTTCAGTTGGAAACCTTCATTTATTTCCAATTTCCAGCCAAAACCGCCCACGACGAACAATGGATTAGCTTCATGACCGCCGCATCTGGTTAACAACCGCAGTGGTTCGCTCAATGACCGCTGCAAAAATGGTTGCAAAACTGGGCACAGTTATGTGGTGACACGCTTAATGACTGGGCTCAATTACGGTCATATGTCAAGGACCATATCTGCATTCCTAAGAGTTATATCCCACCCAAGGTGCGAAGCCTGCAGACAGCTTGAAATGGTGTACGTCAAAAAAAAAAAAAAATAGCCATGAAACGAAGAAAAACAATTAATAGCAAAAAGCAATGTAAATTATACCATCAAAAGCCATTAAGTCGGAGGAGACTGACTCAATGCACCTCATTTTATAATGAAAGCAGGCCCAGAAGTCAAGGAGCGCTTCCCACAATTTGCGCACAACCGCTGAAAAGCTTGGTGTGGCCGTTGTTACGCCTTACGACATCCATGTGAAGGTTTTGAGGCTGGAAACAATGGCACAGCTTTCGCACACCTTCAGAGTTGCACATGCCCAGGGCTATGTAGCACCCACAAATTACCGCCAACACTTTTACGAAAGGCCCAGATCTCACAAATTGCCAGTCTTGTAGGACTTCAACCATCTTTAAAATATTTCCTGTTTAAGCGTTGCCTTATGAAGAGAGATTTTATGAGGACAAGATGGGAGAAAAACCCAGCTGCAATTTCTCTCACTGTACTGATTGCCCCAAGTTGATTTGGCAGATCTACTTGGATAGGAAAATCTCTCCACATTCTCCACTATTTCATCTCTTTTTCCCTATCTCTTCGACCTCTCTCTCTCTCTCTCTCTCTCTCTCTCTCTCTCTCACACACACACACACACACACACACACACACTCTTTTCTATATCCTTCTATATCTATCTATCCATCTATCTTCTATCTATCCATCTATCTTCTATCCATCCATCCATCCATCTATCTATCTACTTATCTTTGTATCTGTCATCTATTTGTCATCCATCTATCTATCTATCATCTATCTATCTATCTATCTATCTATCTATCTATCTATCTATCTATCTATCTATCTATCTATCTATCTATCTATCTATCTATCTATCTATCTATCTATCTATCTATCTATCTATCTATCTATCCTCTCCCTCCCTATCTCTGTCTATCTATCTTCTACGTTCTTCTATATCAGGGATGCCAAACTGCTGGATGCGTCACGCCGAAACCGCGCCCGCCCCATTGCCGGCAACGGGGAAAAAGTCGTGATACATCACGACACGTCACGTGGCGACTTTGACACCCCTGTTCTATCTCCTTCTATTTGTCTGTTTATCTATCCTTCTCTCCCTATGTCTCTCTGTCCGTCCATCCATCCACTTTATATGCTTCCATATCTGTCCATCTGTCTTTATCAATCTGTATGTGTATCCTTCCCTTCCTATCTACCTATATCTATCCATCCATCCATCCACCTACCTATCTACCTCTTTCTGTCCATCCCCAAATTTGCTTAGTGGAAGAGAATGACCAGCCCTGATAGGATTGGGCCATTTCTCAGCCAATAAATATACAAGGACCTCCAAGCATCCATCCATGCATCCATTTTATATGCTTCCGTATCTATCTGTCCGTCTGTCCTGTATTAATCTGTCTGTATGTCTATCCTTTCCTCCCTATATCTACCCTGTATCGTTCTCTATATCCTTCCATTCCTGTCTGTCCATCTGTCTATCAATCTGTATGTCTATCCTTCCCTTCCTATCTATCTATATCTATCCTTCTCTCTCTCTCTCCATCCATCCATCCATCCATCCATCCACCTACCTGTCTACTTCTTCCTTCTGTCCATCCCCAAATTTGCTTAGTGGAAGAGAATGACCAGCCCTGATAAGATTGGGCCATTTCTCAGCCAATAAATACACCGATGATTCCCTTACAAGGACCTCCAAAGCCATCTTGAGACCCCCATAAATGAAGCAAGCCCCGCCCCCAACAAGGCCTCCAACCCCGTCTTTAAGCCACACCGCACGTATTTTATTTCCACCACCACCGAAGGAATGAAAAAAGAGACTGAGGCCTGAGAATACTTTCCACCCCAAAAGGCCATTAAAAAGAAAAAAAGAAGAAAAAAACACGATTCCACGCTTACACAGATGTGCGAAGCCTTCCTAGTAATTTGCATGGTCTTTGAAGAGGAAAGCATCATCTGCTCGGGAGCCGTCATCATTAGACGTGTCAAAAACAGAATTCAGATAAAGCAGGCCGGGCGCGAGAAATGCAATCAAGCTCAAAAAAAAAAAAAAAAATAGCTCCATGGCAACCGTTCACGTATTATTATATACCAGGAGGGCTGGAAAAGGAGAACAGGCATTTCGTCGTCTCTTACTGATGTGAGCTGAAAGGAAAGAGGTACATCTGAATGCGCCAAAAGAGGCTGTTAGAATTGACCTAAAATGGTTGGGTCCCCCTCCCCCCCCACAGGAATGCGATTTTCCAAGCGGAATAAATTACGCCAGCTCAGCAAAAAAAAAAAAAAAAAAAA